>NW_007143575.1:1755-4912 GCF_000164805.1 Carlito syrichta | reverse complement strand
TCAGGATGCTTTTGCTCATGATGCTGAACTGCCTCCTTTTTTAAACTAGCCTCATCCGCTGGGTATGGAGTGCTGTCATCCAAGGGAGGAGGTATAGACAAGCTTTAGAGGAATTAGAGGTCAATATAGGATCATCCACTTTAGTAAATTTGGTAGGGAATTTGGAATACTCATGTCGTGGATCCAAAGCATCTCTAATAACATTCCATAAAGCAAAAGCATCAACAGGGACCTCATCAGGTCCGTGCAAAGTATAACAGAGTTTAAGATTTTCCCCAACTTTGGTCCAAATAGCCAAATCAACGGTGCCTTCTTGAGGGAACCAGGGACATTGTGCCTGGACAAATCGCAAAAAACGAGCCAATCGAGTAGAAGACACCTTAATTCCCTTTTTAGATAATGTATCGAGTAAGATATTGATAAACAGGCTCCTGCGTTTAGACTGTTTCTGGCCCATGAGTGTATCAGGGCTCTAGCACTTCCCACCTATCCTTTCCCTGTTTATCTCTGCAGGGGGGCGCAGGGCGCCCCAGGTGAGGTCCTATCTGTCCCGAAAAGAAAGAGAAAAGATTACCTTCAAGCTCCCAGGCATTGGGAGCCACTTGTGGAGGCCTGCCACACAAGGGTCGTGGGATGTGTTGAAGGAGAGACAGATAAGCGAACGACAATCATAAAACCGGACACCCTGCTTCTTGAACAGATGACTATTTAATGCTAGTTAATACAGAGCTTTTATACCATTTTTGAAGGGGCAAGACACAGAAAACTCTTTCACATACATATCTTTTAAAAGTTACCAGCTAGTGGTCTTAGTAGCAAACAAACCAAGATTCCCAGTGGCTTTAGTAGCGAATAAGCCAGGAATCTCATAGGCATTAGACAAGTCCTATTCATAAAGACAACAATGACACTCTAATCCAATGTTCCAAATTACAAATGTTTCAAGAAAGTTTATTTAAGTGGATATTTCTTTATGTGTCAGGAATATTCTCATCTTAGGCTCTTATGTTCTTCAGAGACCTGTGATCGCCTCCCTTGTCCAGATGTTCTCGTTACTTTTCTCTTATCTTGTAGTGTTTGTTTCTAAAGAGAACTCAAAAGAAACTTTTAGTAATGTTTCCCAGGCCCCTCAAGGTTACTTTCTGTTTTAGCTGATCTGTCATAAAAGTGTCTGATTATTATATTATAAATTCAGTGAAAACCTACTCTATAAATGTTAACTTAGAGGTTTAACTGTAGAATTAAGTAAAAACCTTAATATTAATCTTATCCTAAGTTAGTGAAAACAGTGTTATAAATCCCCTACATAACTTCTAGATAAGTGCTAGAACTTACAATGAATTCATAATTAACTTATTATAAAACTTGTGCTTCTAAAAATCCTTATGTCTAAACACTAAATTACATAATATAAATCAAATAAGGAGCGAATATACTTATATCATTTATACTTAAGCAATATCTAGTAACTTATAACCAAGTGAAAGAAGGCATTCTTGATGTGGTTCAGAGTTTAACCCTTGCATATGTTAGAAAAGGCCAAGTGGCATAGAGGGAAAAATGGAAAAATAAACCATGATATTTCCAGGTTAGCTGTGAATCTTCGCATAAACATGCCATCTTCTTTCATGACTGCACAGAATTTTTTCAGCTATATCAACAGCAAAGATGGAAGACAGAAGGGGCTCAGCTGCCTGGGCTCTCTTTGTGGCCAGGGGTCCTCAGTGCACCTGGACTTTGGCATCAGGTGGGCCTCCAAGGCTGGCTCCCAACAAGTAAGGAATCTGGGTTATAGGAGTCCTCAGTCCCGAAAATCTACAGGGCATCTTGGTGACGGCTAAAGAAGAACCAGGGATTCGAAGTATGAATGTGGGTAATAGCAATCCTCATATACAGGAAACTACATGGCCTCTAGCCAATAAAAGAGAAGAAATCGGTTTTCCACGGTTCTTCTATCCAAAAATCTACATGACTTCTTACTTAGAGCTAAACAAGAATCAGGGCTGCGAAACAGGAATCAAGGGAAAGAGAGTCCTCACATACAGGACACTACATGGCCTCCAACTAAGTATGAAAAAAGAATCATTGTTTATGCGCCCTCAATCCAAAGAAATCCCAGGTTGTCTCCTATGGGACAAACAAGAAACAGATCTTCGAGCTCCCCAAATGTTTCAGAGCAATTTACCATTCGGATATAATGAATCGGTCATTTCAGGACTCCAGCAACATTCTAGTCCTCTTAAAAGTTGTAAATGGCATTGGGGATTCCAAGTCCGTTAGGTTCCTCAGAACAACTAAGGCCAGATTCCAGGATAAAAAGAATCTTCTTGCCATATTTGGATGTAACTCTGGTCTTATGGTGAACCCTGTAATCCTTCCCCTTCCGTGTCTCTTTTTGAGAAGGGACAAGGGTTTTGCACGTTCCAAATGGTTACTACATACTTTCAATGGTAACCATTAATTATGGAATCCACGAACCTAGGAATTCTGGGCTTCTGTCTTTTGATATACTGAATTTGGAATCCAAATAGACAGGAAAAATCAGGGCATTGTACTCAGAATTAAAAGGGAATCCGGTTCTAGGAGTTCTCATTTTCTGAAATCTGCAGGGACTCTTGATACGGTTTAATCAGGAATCTGGGCTTCTGGGTCCCTACATTTTCAAGCTACATGCTCCGTGGATATGCTAAATCTGTCATTACAAATCCTCAGGATCTTTCTTGTCCTCTTGTTAGTTGTAATCAAGGATTTGGCTCTAGAAATACTTTTGTTTCCTGGGACAATCTACGACCATAATCATATTCCCCAGAATCAAAAGGTATATTGGTACAAAATTCCTCAATTCAGGTTACCACAAAGTACAGAAAATTCTTGTGGGTGGCCAGGTAGGAATTGGGGATTTGGGTTTGAAATATTCCACATTTAGGGGAGGTCTTGTTCAGGAGAACCAGGAATCTTGGATTCCAATGCCGAAAGTACATTATGGACGTCTTTAACTTGATATCCAAAAAACTGGAATTTTCGGTCACCAGGTACTGTCTCGGCATCTTGTAGAGTGAAGCAGGAAGCTGAATAATGGACGTAGTCATACACAGGAAACTACACGTCATATTTCTATGGAAGTATAAGGAATCTTCCCTATATGAGTCCTCAATCG
>NW_007143575.1:0-1244 GCF_000164805.1 Carlito syrichta | reverse complement strand
ATCATGGTGTTTTCGGGCATGAATCTGGAAAATGGAGTCTTATTTACAGGTAACAACATGATCTTTTGCTAAGAAAGAATAAGGAATCTGGGTTATACGAGTCCTCAATCACAAAAACCTACAGAGCATCTTGGAAAGTTCTAAATAGAATCAGAGTTTCGAATCAGGATGTATCTAATGTGAGTCCTAATAAACAGGAAAATTCACAGCCCCTTGCCAAGGAAGAAGAAGAATCGGGGTTATAGCAGTCCTTAGTCCTTAAATCAACGGATCATCTGCTGTGGGCTAAACAAGAATCAGGGTTTAGAAGCTGGAACATAGGTAATAGCAGTCCTCATATGCAGAATCTATATGATCTCTAGCTAAGGAGAACTAAGAAACCTCTTTTACATGGTTCCTCCCTCACAATATCTAATGACATTTTGCTAATGGCAAAACAAGAATCAGGGTTTCCAAAAAGGATTCTGGTGAAAGTGATTCCTCATATACAGGACATTACATGGCCCCTCGGTAAAGAAGAATAAGGAATCTGTGATACACTAGTCCGCAATCCGAAAAATTCTCAGGGTGTCTTGCTGCAGTATAAACAAGAATAAAGGCTTCGAGCTAGTCTCATGTTTCAGAGATATTTGGCTTGTGGATATTATGAATCAGTCATTTCAGGACTCCAGCAACATTGTGATCCTCTTGAGAGTTGTAATCGGGTATCTGGTAGTACAAATCCTTTTAGTTTCTCAGGGAAATTAAGGCCAGATTCCCGGAAAAAAGTATCATATTGCCGTATTTGGATGTAGCTTTGGTCTTAAGATGAACTTGGTAAACATTAAATTTCCGTTTGTACTTTATATGTGGAGGTTCCGAGGATTTTGGAGTTGCCAAATATTTAGTACACATTATTAAAATGTAACCAGGATCCATGGATTTCACGTCCCTAGGAAGCATCTGGGCATCTGCATTTTTGAACACAGAGGTTTTGATTCCACATGGACCGGGAAATTCAGGGCTTCTGACTGAGAATGGAAAGGGAATCCGGTTCTTGGAGTTCTCTATCGCGTAAATCTGCAAAGTCTCTTCATCAGGTTTAATTAACAATCTGGGCTTCTATGTCGCCATATTTTTAGTGTGTCTTTTGCAAAGGGACCAGGAATCTTGGGTTCCAATTACTCAAGAACTTTATGCGAGTCTTTCTCTTGATATCCAAGAAACTGGAATTCTAGGTCACCAGGAGATATCTTGGCGTCTTG
>NW_007143574.1:0-818 GCF_000164805.1 Carlito syrichta | reverse complement strand
CCAGGACCCCTCACTATCACCATACACATTAACTTTAAATGGATCAAAGACCTAAACGCAAAACACCAAATTTTAATAATCTTAGAAAACACAAGAAACACCACTATGGAAACTGGAACCGGAAATTAATTCCTCTTCAGAACCCTAAATATCCATGCAATAAGAAGTAAGTAAGACAAGTGGGATCTCATCAAATTAATATACTTCTGCAAAACAAAAGAAACTATCAGAAGAACAGGGATACAGACAACAGAGAGGGAAAAACGATTCTCCAACTAAATATCTGTAAGAAAAGCAAAACATCTAGGATCTACAAGAAATGCAAACACCCAGAAAAATCAGACAAACATTCCCTTTAATGAATGTACAAAATAGGTGATTGGACACTTTTCATAAGAAGAGATATGGGCAGCCAGCACACTCGTGAATATTGCTCAGCCTCATTCATCATGAAAGAAATGCAAATGAGGCCAATTTGAAATACCACATACCCCCTGTAAGACAGGCCATCATTAATAAAACAAACAATAAGAGAGGGTGGTAAGGATTTTGGAAAATATAAATGCTACTACACTGCATGTCGACTGAAAAGTAGAGCAACATCTTTGGAAAACAGTGTGGTGGTTTCTAAAGAGCAAGACATTGACCTACCATGTGACTTAGTAATTCCCCTGTAGAGAATATAACTGGATGAACTCAAATCATTTTACAGAAAAGATACCTGCACAAGTATGATTTTTGCAGCTCTAATCACAATTGCAAACGACATGCTAACAACCATGTTGCCCAACAAAGCTGGAATGGATAAATATATGTGG
>NW_007143573.1:0-600 GCF_000164805.1 Carlito syrichta | reverse complement strand
CCCTCTGGCACGGGTAGCTCATCACAACCCGGCCGGAGGAGATCCACATCAAACCGCTTCAGGGAAGATCTGCTGGGATCGCTGCCACCGCTCCTGCGACGGAGACTGTCCTGCCCACCCGGCGCGGGGCTCCTGTTGCCTGCTCGGAGGCAGGCAGCCAGCTTGTTCCTGTCCGGCCCCACCCCCTCTGGGGCGAGCAGATGAGATAGCACCACCTGCTGGCGATTCAAGGTAACAACACCGAAACGGGAGAGACAAGCTTCATAAAGACATAGACTAAACTTCTGAACCAAGGTTATTCTGAACTGTCCTTCACAGCAGATCAGGGGAACTGACCCTAACTGCAAACTAATTTACCAGCTTGAAAAAAAAAAAACGAGAAATCAGACCTGAAAGGACATTGGACTTAAACGAAATGTCTCAGAGTGTGCTTCATTGATTCTATTAGTTTAATTACTTAATTCTATTCCTACTGTATTGTTCCCTTTTTTCTCTTTTCCCTTTCCTTTTCTTCTCTTTTATTCTGTCTGTAAACCATGTCTTTGTATAGAGGAACAGCACACTAATAAAATGGTTGGATAGCTGGTATGCTAACATCAC
>NW_007143572.1:0-824 GCF_000164805.1 Carlito syrichta | reverse complement strand
CTAGCATCACTATATGTTTTATTTTTGTTTGTATGAGAGTTGGTTCGACTGTAGCGGTGGTCTATTGTTTTTATCTGTTTCAGTATAGGCCTCTCTCTCTATGTGTTGGCACACTCGTTTGTTTCCCCCTTTACTCCTCTATCTCTCCACTCCCCTTTTCAACCCACTATCTGCTCCATTCTTTCCCCTCTGCTAACCACATTTTATTTCAGGGAGTAAACCTACAGCCCCACTGCCCTGGAAAGATTCCAGGGCAGTGGGAAGTGGGTTCCACATTATCCACACGCCTGTCAGCGAATACCAGGACCTGCAGACAGATTTTGAATCACAGCTCTCCCCTTAAGTACATCTCAAAACTGCAAAAAGGACCACCTCCAACCTACAGTGCAACTTCAGAATTGAACAAAGTAAGAGGACGTACATAAAGAATAGGAGATTGAACAAACAGAAGTAAAACCAATCCCTTTACCCCTGAATAACAGAATTAAAGAAGACGGTGACGTGGAGGGAAGGCAAAAGTAAGGAGGGGGGAAAAACCGCACAAATGAAGAAAAACCAAAAGAAGAATATAGGTCTTACACAGACCCCTGGGAGATCAGACAATGAGAAAACAGATTCTGGAACACAGACAATGAAGAGTCCCCAGAATGACTGGCTACATGCAAAAAACCCAGACATCAAGACATTAATGGAGAGAATTTAAAAAATTGAGGAGAGACAAGAGGAAAATAGGAAGGAGTTGTTGTCAGAAATGACAGCAGTAAAGAATACTGTGATGGAAATGAACAACAGACTAATAAGCATGGAAAGCAGAATCAGCCAAG
>NW_007143571.1:0-1351 GCF_000164805.1 Carlito syrichta | reverse complement strand
AAAGTTGTAAAAGATAAACAATTTCAACCAAGAATAACCTACCCAGCCAAACTAAGCTTCATTAGTGAGGGAGAATTGAAATCTTTTCCAGACATCCAATTCCTAAGAACCTACGCTACCACCAGACCACCTCTACAAGAAACACTTAAGAAAGTACTGAACACAGAAGAAAAAGAAAAAAGAACAACAGCATTCTTCACAAGAGTACAGGCAAAAGATTAAAAACACACATGAACCAACTCCAAAACCCAAAGAAAGACAACAAATAAACAGGATCAACTCTGTAAGAACCTTATAACAGGGATCAACTCTTGTATTTCAATTATTAGCCTAAATGTGAATGGACTAAATGCACCACTGAAAAGACATAGAATGGCAAAATGGATACAATATAACCAGGCAACAATCTATTGCCTTCAAGAGACTCACCTCACTAGAAAGGACACCCACAGACTCAAAGTAAGAGGATGGGAAACAAACTTTCAGGCGAACGGAATACAAAAGAAAGGAGGAGTAGCGATCTTAATTTCAGACAAAATATCCTTCAAGCTATTAAAAATCAAAAAAGATACAGAAGGCCACTACATAATGATAAAAGGCTCAATCCATCAACAAGAAATATCTATCCTAAACATATATGCACCCAACATAGGTGTGCCAACTTTCATAAAGCAATTTCTTGGAAAACTAAAGAAAGATATTGACTCTACCACTATCATAACTGGGGACTTTAATACCCCACTCACAAACCTAGACAGATCATCAGGACAAAAAATCAGCAAGGAGATCCAGAACCTCAATGTGACTTTGGACCAAATGGACTTAATTGATACCTACAGAACACTCCATCCAAAGACCACAGAATACACATTCTACTCATCACCACATGGAACATATTCTAAGATCGACCACATACTCGGCCATAAATCAAGCATAAGCAAATTTAAAAGGACCAAAATTCTCCCAAACACCTTCTCGGACCACAGTGGAATAAAAATAAACATTGACACCAACAAAGTCCCCCCAAAACCCACAAAGACATGGACACTAAACAGCATGATGCTAAACAACTCCTGGGTCAATGACGAAATCAAAACAGGGATCAAAAGATACCTGGAAACAAATGAAAATGAAGAAACATCTTACCAGAATCTCTGGGATGCCCTGAAAGCTGTAGTAAGAGGGGAATTTATATCTCTACAAACACACATGAAGAAAATGGAAGGAACAGGAATTCACAACCTAACAAGCCACCTAAAGAAGCTGGAAAAGCAAGACCACAAAAACCCTAATTTCAGCAGATGAATCCAGATCACCAAAATAAAAGCCCAAATCCAGGACATAGGAGACA
>NW_007143570.1:0-423 GCF_000164805.1 Carlito syrichta | reverse complement strand
CTTTGTAGCTATTTAAAGCAACATGGCTAATATAGCTGATAGAAAATGGACAAAACTAGGTTGCATAGCATTGTAATAGATCTATTTTTTTCTTTGCTCACATATATGTATATATATTCAATTTAAGTTTATTATAACCTAGACTTCTGCCTATTTAAGCAAACATAGATTAAAATTTATTAGTTGAAGATTATTTTATTAAATGAAAAAATTAGTAGTCTGTTTTATTTGTTTTCATTCTGCTCAGAAAAATCTTGGCTTTCAGAACAACTTCTGTAAGCAAAAAAGTCACAGACTACAAATTTTTAACAGTGAACATTTACACATATGCATTTACAAAGTGTGTGCAGGAATTGTTTTTACTATCTTCAAACACTTTGATATTCTTAGTTTATTTATTTGCATTTAATTTTATTTTAGTGT
>NW_007143569.1:0-822 GCF_000164805.1 Carlito syrichta | reverse complement strand
GAGGAGAGTCTCTGTTCAACATTTTGTACAATAAAATAATATAATTTTTCATTATTAATAATATACTTTCAAACTGAATTATAAGCAATTATTTAATAATTGGAGTAAGTTTTGGAGGTTCTTTTGAAATTTTGCAAAATATTCAACTTTAGTTAAAATGAAGAATTTATTTTAGTTTAGCTCACCTTTTAAAATATATTTAATATGATATCCTTTTCCTCAGTGTCTGTTATAGCTCATCTTTTAAATAGTAAAGATAATTACATAAAAGTTTTATATATATGTGTATATCTTTATTTAATGGTTATATTAATATTCTTATTTCTATATTCATATTAATGATGCTGATACAAATATTTTATTAATTTTTACTTTTGATATCAGATATAATAACTTCTGGCAATACACAAAGTACATCATAAAATGATTAAGTTCTCCAAAACGTTATTTATCTGTTAAAAAATATTTAACCTTATATTAAAAATTATACCCAACATAACTAATATTACACCATCAAATGTATTTTAATACCATCAAGTTATTAGAAAAATTTTAAAAGTTTCAGAGTTTTTCAATAATCTCAAACAAATAAAGAATGAAATCTGGACAAAATAATACTTTGCCTTTACCCACTTATGTATAAACCTTCCTTAAGGCATATTTGAGGGAACACATTTAAAACTGTAGAAGTTTGTATTTATTTAAAGTGTAAGTAATTTTGAGTGTGTACAGTGGTTCAAATCAAAGACTTGTATTTAAGGTTATACCTTTTAAGTTGCACAGTAACTGGATAAATAAAATTATCTACATTGTGCTAAGGAT
>NW_007143568.1:0-789 GCF_000164805.1 Carlito syrichta | reverse complement strand
AATGAGTGTATGTGCTGGTGAACGAGTGGGCATGTAGTGGCTGACCGAGTGAGGGCTAGGGAGCTAATGGGCCAGGGCTCTTCTGGTGTAGCCAATGGTGCTGCAGCTGCCGGGCTTGGGCCCTAGCAATTCCCAAGATGCAGAAGGTGAGCACCATTTTTTTAAAATCAATAAAACTCTTCCTGGGAAGAAAATGCTAGGAGATACTGACTAAGTAGGGGCTTATGAGTAATTGGCCAGGGCCCTGGTGCAACAGCAGGTGCTGCAGCTTCTCTGCTTGGTCCCTGGTTCTTCCCAGGTGGCAGAAGCCTAGTTCCATTTTTTTTTTAAATGGACAAATGTTTTCCAGTGAAGAAGTGGCTGGGAGAGACTACGCCCCAGGCTCTGCCTCTCTACTGCAGCAGGAGAGACTGCTGGCTCCAGGTTTTGCCTCACTACTTCAGTGCCTGACAGGACACTGGCAGCAGGAGCTATGGAGGCAGTCCAGAGGCAAAGTTCCATGGAAGAGGGCAAGAGAGGCACCAAACCACCATCTTGAGGTGGGGCAGGAAAGTGCTCCGACTTGCTCACCAGGTTCCTGTGGTTGATCATCACCCAGAGGGGATATCCTGAAAGCACAACTCCATTCCAGGATAGGCAAGGCTGAGGCACACCCCCATGAATACTTACGTGGGGAAGAGACAATCCCACACCTCCCCACCAGAGATCTCCCTGACCATAGGAGAGTGGGAGGGGAGGACTGCCTCTCTACCCACCTCCACTGCCCTTCGGGACACTGAAAAGAGAGAG
>NW_007143567.1:0-927 GCF_000164805.1 Carlito syrichta | reverse complement strand
CTGTGGTTGATCATCACCCAGAGGGGATATCCTGAAAGCACAACTCCATTCCAGGATAGGCAAGGCTGAGGCACACCCCCATGAGTACTTACGTGGGGAAGAGACAATCCCGCACTTCCCCACCAGAGATCTCCCTGACCATAGGAGAGTGGGAGGGGAGGACTACAACTCTACCCACCTCCACTGCCCTTCGGGACACTGAAGAGAGAGAGAGAGAAAAACGATGACTCTGAAGGAGAGACCAGATTATAGGAATAATTGCAGAACCTGCTGCAAAAAGGGCAGGTTTTTCAATTTTTAAAAAATTATTTTTCAAATTTCTAAATTTTGTTTGCCTGTTTATTCGTTCATCTATTTTTTTTGTTTTGTTTTGTTTTGTTTTTTGAGTTGGAGTCTCACTCTGTCGCCCAGACTGGAGTGCAGTGGCCGCTCCCGGCCACCGCAACCTCGACCTGCTGGGCTCTGGCGATCCTTCCACCTCAGTCTTCCAAGTAGCCGAAATTACAAGCATGCGCTACCATGCCTGGCTGATTTTTTGATTTACTGTAGAGATGAGGTCTCGCTGCCCAGGCGGGTCTTGAACCCACGGGCTCAGGCAATCCACTCACCTCAGCCTCCCAAAGGCGCAGGATTACAGGCTGAGCCACCAAGCCCGGCTTGTTCATCTATTTTAAAAATATTTTTACTTTGTGCATGAATGTGTAAGTAAGGGTTTGATTTGCAGCTCCCCCAATTTTTTTTTCTTTTCTTTTCTGTTTCTTTCTTCTTTTATTTGTTGTATTCTTTTTAGGTGCGTATGTGAAAGATTGAGTGTTCATTTTCAGTTTTGTTGTTGTTGGTTTGTTTTTGCTCTTTCGTTCTTCTTGGTTTCTTAATATTCATTTTTTTATATATTAAGGTGTGTGGCAATATATGTGTGAGGATTTG
>NW_007143566.1:0-3515 GCF_000164805.1 Carlito syrichta | reverse complement strand
TCTGCTTTGCATCATCTCATATAGTGGTGGTAGGGAGTGGGTTTCAGGGAACACATGCTACAATAAGAGAACATTATAATTTGCAAGTAGTTTTGGAATCCTAGCGTCCCATCCCCTACATTATTAGACATGCATAGAGTATAATAGATAGCAAACTTCCTGCCCACCATCCTATTTCAAAATAGAACTCAAAAAAAAAAAAAACTAACAACAAAAACAAAACAAAAGCCCAGGCTCGGTGGCTCAGCCTGTAATCCCAGCACTTTGGGAGGCCAAGGTGAGTGGATTGCCTGAGCCTGAGGGTTTGAGACCCACCTGGGCAACTTGGCGAGACCTCATCTCTACAATAAATAAAAAAATCCACGGGGCGTGGTAGTGCATGCCTGTAATTCCGGCTACTCAGAAGGCTAAGGCATGAGGATCGCTGGAGCCCAGCAGGTCAAGGCTGTGGTGGCCTGGAGTAGCCACTGGACTCCAGTCTGGGTGACAGAGTGAGACTCCAACTAAAAAAAAAAAACAAACAAAAAACAAAAAAACAAAATAGAACAAACCCAGAACCTGGATCAGAAAAGAATAGAGGGCTGAGCAAACATCAGAAGGAAAAGCCTCTCCCACTGACACTGAATACCAGAACTAAAGAGAAAAACAAGAGATCTGTCACAAATGAGGAAAAACTAAAAGAAGACTACAGGCAATTTCAAGTGTACTAGAGACAAAACTCCTGAAAAAATCAGACCTTGGTGCCTAAACAATGGAAGTCACCCAGGACTGGCCCGAGAATACAACATGGATTAGGGAATGGATGAAACGATTGAATAAGACTCAAGAAAGATAAGATACAACACTTAAAGAACTTGTAACAGAGATTTGGGCAATATAAAATTTCATCCAGGAAATAAATAACAAGATGACAAGCATGGAAAGCAGAAATAATCTAGCTAAAGAAAGAATGTCAGAACTTGATGACCAGACATGGATTTAACCTAATCTGTAAGAAACAGAGAAAGAAGACCCAGAAAGAAAGAACAAACAAAGCCTACAAGAGATGTACGATTATATCAAGAGGCTGAACCTACACCTGATTGGTTTCCCAGAAGAAGAAAAGGAAATAGAGAACAAGTTGGAGCAAGTATTCCAGGAGGTAATCCAAGAAAATTTTTCCCATCTCACCAGAGATGTGACCAGCCAAGCACAAGAGATACAGAGAATGCCCACAAGACATCAAATGAGAAGAACAACCCCTAGACACACAGTAATTTACCTACACAAAGTAGGTACAAAAGAAAAAAAACCTTAAAGGCAGCAAGAGAGAAAGGTCAGACTATCTCCTGGGGAAAACCAATCAGAATAGCAGCAGACCTGTAGGCAGAAACTCTACAAGCAAGAAGGATCTGAAGTCCTGTATTCAAAGTCTTCAAAGATAAATAATTTCAACCAAGAATTTCCTATACAGTCAAGCTCAGCTTCATTAGTGATGGAAAATTAAAATCCTTCCCAGACACCCAGTCCCTCAGGGATTATGCAGCTTCCAGACTACCTCTACAGGTGACACTTAAAAGGTATTCAGCACAGAAAAAAGAATGACCACACTCTTCCCAAGAGAACAGCAGAGCACAGAATCAACAGAGAATACAGCGCAACAAGAAACTTGAAAACACACACATACATCAGCCCCAAAGCCAAAAGAAAACAAGCAAAGAAAAATTTTATAAGAACCTCATAGCAGGGATAAAAATCACATTTCAATAATCAAATTCCATTGCAGGCAAATGGATCACAAAAAAAAGGTGGGAGTCGTGATCTTTAACATCTGACAAAACAATCTTTAAGCTATCAAAAGTTTAAAAAGATGCAAGAGAACACTATGTAATGATAAAAGGTTCAATCCACCATCAAAAATTTCCATCCTAAACATATATGTATCCAACACAGTAGCACCAGCATTTATAAAGCAAATACTAAGTAAACTAGGAAAAGATATTGACTCTAACACTATCATAGCAAAGGACTTGAATACCCCACTAACAGCCCTAGATAGATCTTCAAGGCAAAAAAAATCAACAAGGAGATCCAGAATCTAAACTTGACACTCGACCAAAAGGACTTAATAGATACCTACAGATTATTCTGTCCGACAACCGCAGAATATACATTCTACTCATCACCACATGGAACGTACTCCAAGATTGATCACATCCATGGCCATAAATCAAGCATAAACAAATTTCATAAGGTTGAAATATTGCCATGCACCTTCTCAGACCACAGTGGAATTAAAATAAAAATCAACACCAGCAAAATTCCCCAAAGCCCACAAAGACGTGGACACTAAACACCATGATGCTGAACAACTACTGGGACAACATTGAAATCGAAGCAGAAATTAAAAGATTCCTGGAAAACAAATGAAAATGAGAAAACATCTTACCAAAACTCTGGGATGCCATTAAATCTGTTCTAAGAGGGAAATTTATATCTCTACGAGCACACATCACAAGTGGAGAGACTAACAAACCACCAAAGGAAAAAAAAATATTTTTGCTCAGTATTCAAAGGACATTTTTTATTTTCCTATACATTTTCTGTCTCCTATTTTTCTATTATCTATCAATCATGGTTAAGCTAGGAGTTAGTTCTATTTCAACACATGTTATTATATGAGTAATTCTCCATGTTCCTACTCAGAATTCAGTTTCAGATAACAGAAACCATTCTATTTAGTTTAAGCAAAGCAAAATTCAATACAAAAATGTTTGCAGTTTCAAAAGTTTTGAAAGTACTACATAAACAGATGCCAGCAGATGTGGGTGGAAGGTCCAGGAATCACCTGATTAATACCAAAGTGTTGATCCATGAAAGATCAGCCACCGCTGCCTCACCATCTAATGTAGAATTAAATTTCCATAGCTACAATGACAGAACTGAGTAAACACCACTATGATTTTGACTCTAAGGGATATGCTACCTGTTACAATTTAAACTGTTAAAATAGACAAGTTGTATACCACCTCTTTGAGTACTTATTTATGTTCAAATGTAAGTCAGCCTGAATTAATCCAAATATACACACATTGTCGAAATGAAGGGCATTCACATTTAGTGTTCCAGTCTCTTCCCTCTAGGAAAGCACACTAGAAAGATTTTAAAATACCATATGTGAGAAAGATAATCATTTGTATCTGCTACAATGACCTTTCAAAATTCAAATTACTTTTTCCTCATTCTAAGTTTTCTCAACTATAAAATTAGGTGACTATATTAGAAAACACCACAGATTAATACCAGTGGAAGCATCCTATGAATATAAGTAACACTCTAAATTATACTAAGAAATAGTCCTAAGTAGGAATAGAAAAAGTCATAAACAGCAAGTACCAACCAAAAAGAATATTAAAGATAATAAATATTAAAATATATGTAATTATTGAGTGGAATTTTTAACTAGATATCTTTAATACATTAGAAAATAATTTTTAAAGAACCCAGTTTTTTATAGAAATATGAAATTTGTGCTT
>NW_007143565.1:0-771 GCF_000164805.1 Carlito syrichta | reverse complement strand
GAAATGATTTAAGAATTTTAATCAGAATCCTTTGTACAAAGTATTTATTTAGCTTGGTTACTTAAATGAATGAGCCATTAAGTAAAGAAAATAATCTGAAAATGGGAGTGACTAAGCTTAATTTACTAAGCAGAGAGCTCTTTATGCTTTCTTAGTTATTTTAAATAATCTATACAAAGTTAATGAACATATAAAGAACTTGAGTCAATGGATATTATTATAATGGATTTTTTGAAGTTAATTCAAACTTAATTAAAAATAAAGACAAAAGAAAGTAACATCATTGGAAACCCCAGCATTTTTCCTATACAATCCCTATGTTCTATCTTGTATCTTTAAGTTACTAAATATCATAATTTGGCAAAGGTTATACTTTTCTCCTCTTCCCATTTTATCCATCTATCCCAAATCATTCACTACCTATTTCTCTGTTTTTGTATTCACAGGAGACTCTCACTTGTTGATATTTATGGCATTACTATATTTTATCAAGTTAAAATAATTTAATAAAACCAGATTATGTTTCACTACTAGGCAAACTGTGATAGTTTTTTGATCCACCAATTCATTAAATACATAATTATTACAAATATTTTTATTCCAGGTGCTGATCCAAAATAGGGGCTACAACGCTGATTTTACAAATTATGCCAAGTCCTTCTAAGGTTCTTAGTCCAATAAAAAATATACTTAATGTAATGCCTGGCAATGATGAGTGTTTTTAAGAAAAAGTAAAATGTATTATTAAATTAAAAGATGGGGAAGGGGGAG
>NW_007143564.1:0-891 GCF_000164805.1 Carlito syrichta | reverse complement strand
TTTAAGCAGGGAGCAAGATAATTTTATTTTCTTTTGAAAGGATACTCTGATTGAAGTTTAGAAAATTGACTCTGGAGGCAAAAAAGACGTGAGTCCTGTAGAAGGTTATCTCAGGTGTCCCAGTGAGACATCAGAATGGTTAAAGTAGGTATATTGAGAAGTGGTTAATTAAAAAATAATTTGCAATGAGATTGGGAATGCAAATTTTTAGGCACAAGGTTAATGAAAACTATAGATGCAGTCTTTTTAACTTTTCATTGCCAAAGCATTTCAAAGTTTCTATTAATCAGAATACCTGGATTCATCACACCTCTGAATATCTGTATGGAGAATTATGACTGACTGCTCCCAGATTTTTTTCTATTTATTTTTTTCTGGTAATTCTTGACAGTGTATTCTATTTCTACAAATTTTGTGATTGCTTTTATTACTTTATACTTACTTCCCAATTTCCATATTTATAAGGTTTTTTAAAGTTTAAAATGTTTTTAAGCCTTTTTTTCTAATTTTTTGTGATAAAAGTAAATTTCAACTTCTGACTTATTTTAGATTATTTAGATTAAGTAGTTTTATACTATCTATTTAAAATATTAAGAGAGCATCATTTTATGTTGTTATACACTCTAGTATTATACAGAGAAAAACTATGTAAGAAAAAGATGTTCGTCAAATGAAAGTAATGATTACTTCTGAGAAGCAACTTCACTAGTCTTTGCTGAAGGGTACCAATGTTAAATACACATCAACATATGATCAATTAATAATAAATATCCAAATAATATATATCCAAATACTATAACAATAGTAAAAGTTAATCTGGGAACAAGAAGTCCATGGCAAATGTCATTGTAATGATAATAAATGTGAAGTAAATTATGGAGTTAGATAAAT
>NW_007143563.1:0-787 GCF_000164805.1 Carlito syrichta | reverse complement strand
TAGGGTGATAATGGCTTCATAAAATGAGCTAGGGAGAATTCCTTCCTTCTCAAATGCCTGGCTACTTTCTTGTAGAATTCTGCTAAAAAAAAAATCTGGCACAGTGATTTTTTTGGTAGGGAAATTTCTTATTACTGAGGCAATTGCTTGGATTTTGATTTCTTTTTCTTTCTTTTTTGCAAAGTTATGTGATACCAGGATTTCCTCCGTTTACTCTACATTGTCTAGTATATTTGCATATAGATGCTCACTGTAATCTCTGATAATCATGAATTTCTTAAGGGTAAGTTGTGACATCACCTTTTTTGTTTTCAATTGTGTTTATTCAAACTTGCTTTTTTTTGTCAGTTTGACCAGGGATTTGTCAATCTTTCAAAAATCTAGCTTTTTGTCTTATCAATCCTTTTTATAATTTTTTGAACTGTTTCATTCAACTTTTCAAAAATAATTTACATTTTTCTACTAAGTCCAAAATTGGATTGCTGTTGACATTCCAGGTCCCTTAGGTGAATGTTAGGCTGTTTTCTTGAGATCTCTTTAATTTCTTAATATGTGCATGCTATGTTATAAACTTCCTTTTCAACATCACTTTCATGGTATCCAGAGGTTCGGGGGCATTGCTTCTTTCTTTTTGCTAACACAAAAGTTATTCAGAAGCATGTTTTGTCTCCAAATTTTTATGTATTTGTGTGTTTTGGGGGTGTTCCTGTTGGTGATGATATTTATTTTTATTCTACTGTGGTCTAAGAAGATGCTTGGTGTGATTTCAAACTTTTAAACTTAGTTC
>NW_007143562.1:0-813 GCF_000164805.1 Carlito syrichta | reverse complement strand
TTGCTTTGCCATTAGCAAGATGTCATGTACATATTGCGATGGAGGAACCCGTGTAAAAGAGGTTTCTTAGTTCTCTTTAGCTAGAGATCATGTAGATTCTGCATATGAGGACTGCTATTACCTATGTTCCAGCTTCCAAAGCATGATTCTTGCTTAGTCCACAGCAGATGGCCTGTTGATTTTAAGGACAGAGGACTGCTATAACCCCAATTCTTTATCTTCCTTGGCAAGGGGTTGTGTATTTTCCTGTATATTAGGACTCTCTTTAGATACATCCTGCTTCGAATCTATGATTCTTTTTAGAACTTTCCAAGATGCTCTGTAGAATTTTGGGATTGAGGACTCTTGTAACTCAAATTCCTTATTCGTTCTTAGCAAAATTTCATGTAGTTTCTTGTAAATAAGGACTCCATTTTCCAGATTCATGCTCGAAAACACCATGATTCGTGTTTAGCCCATAGCAAGATGACCTTAAGGTTTTTTGGGATTCAGGACACGAGTAACACAGATTCCTTATTCTTATTTAGCTATAGGTAGTGAATTTTCCTTTATGTGAGAACTCCCATTACACAGATTCCTATTTCAAAAACCTGATTCGTGGTTACTTCTAGGAAGATGGTCTGTAGCTTTTGGGATCGAGGACTCAAATAAGGAAGATACCTTATACTTCCTTAGCAATATGACGTGTAGTTTCCTGTATATGAAGACCTCCATTACCCAGCTTCCTGCTTCACTCTGCAGGATGCCAAGACAGTTCCTGGTGACCGAGAATTCCAGTTGTTTGGATATCAAGAGAAAGACGTCCATAATGCT
>NW_007143561.1:0-1035 GCF_000164805.1 Carlito syrichta | reverse complement strand
TAAATAAGGACTCCATTTTCCAGATTCATGCTCGAAAACACCATGAATCGTGTTTAGCCCATAGCAAGATGACCATAACGTTTTTTGGGATTCAGGACACGAGTAACACAGATTCCTTATTCTTATTTAGCTATAGGTAGTGAATTTTCCTTTATGTGAGAACTCCCATTACACAGATTCCTATTTCAAAAACCTGATTCGTGGTTACTTCTAGGAAGATGGTCTGTAGCTTTTGGGATCGAGGACTCAAATAAGGAAGATACCTTATACTTCCTTAGCAATATGACGTGTAGTTTCCTGTATATGAAGACCTCCATTACCCAGCTTCCTGCTTCACTCTGCAGGATGCCAAGACAGTTCCTGGTGACCGAGAATTCCAGTTGTTTGGATATCAAGAGAAAGACGTCCATAATGCTCTTTGGGAACTGGAATCCAAGATTCCTGGTTCCCCTTCACAAGACCTCCCCATAATGTGGAATATTCTACACCCAAAAACCCAATTCCTACTTGCCCACCCACAAGAATTTTCTGTATTTTGAGGTCATCTGAATCGAGTAATTTTGTACCAATATACCTTTTCATTCTGGGGAATATGATTATGGTTGTAGATGGTCCCAGGATACAAAAGGATTTCTAGGGCCAAATCTTTGATGACAACTAACAAGAGGACCAGAAAGATCCTGAAGATCTGTAATGACTGATTTATCGTACCCACGAAGCAAGTAGCTCTGAAAATATAGGGACCCAGAAGCCCAGTCTGCTGATGAAACCTTGTCATGAGGCCCTGTTGATTCCAGAAAATCAGAACTCCTAGAACAGGATTTCCTTTTAATTCTCAGTAAGATGCCCTGATTTTTCATGTCGATTTGGATTCCAAATTCAGTATATCAAAAGACAGAAGCCCAGAATTGCTAGGTTCGTGGATTCCATGATTCCTGGTTACCATTGAAACTATGTAGTAACCATTTGGAACGTGCAAAACCCTTGTCCCTTCTCAAAATAAAAAGAGACACGGAAGGGGAAGGATTACAGGGT
>NW_007143560.1:0-1093 GCF_000164805.1 Carlito syrichta | reverse complement strand
TCCTACTTGCCCACCCACAAGAATTTTCTGTACTTTGAGGTTATTTGAAACGAGTAATTTTGTACCAATACACCTTTTCATTCTGGGGAATATGATTATGGTCGTATATTGTCCCAGGATACAAAAGGATTTCTAGGGCCAAATCCTTGATGACAACTAACAAGAGGACCAGAAAGATCCTGAGGATCTGTAATGACAGATTTATCGTACCCACGAAGCAAGTAGCTCTAAAAATATAGGGACCCAGAAGCCCAGATTGCTGATGAAACCTTGTCATGAGGCCCTGTTGATTCCAGAAAATCAGAACTCCTAGAACAGGATTTCCTTTTAATTCTCAGTAAGATGCCCTGATTTTTCCTGTCGATTTGGATTCCAAATTCAGTATATCAAAAGACAGAAGCCCAGAATTCCTAGGTTCGTGGATTCCATGATTCCTGGTTACCATTGAAAGTATGTAGTAACCATTTGGAACGTGCAAAACCCTTGTCCCTTCTCAAAATAAAAAGAGACACGGAAGGGGAAGGATTACAGGGTTCGCCTTAAGACCAGAATTACATCCAAATATGACAAGAGGATTCTTATTGTCCTGGAATCTGGCCTTAGTTGTTCTGAGGAACCTATCGGACTTGGAGTCCCCAATGCCATTTACAACTCTTAAGAGGACCAGAATGTTGCTGGAGTCCCCAATGCCATTTACAACTCTTAAGAGGACCAGAATGTTGCTGGAGTCCTGAAATGACTGATTAATTATATCCGAATGCTAAATTGCTCTGAAACATTTGGGGAGCTCGAAGATCTGTTTCTTGTTTGTCCCATAGCAGACAACCTGGGAAATGTTTGGACTGAGGGTGCATACAACAACGATCCTTTATTTGTTCTTAGTTTGAGGTCTTGTAGTGTCCTGTATGTGAGGACTCTCCTTCCCTTGATTCCTGTTTCACAGCCCTGATTCTTGTTTAGCCCTTAATAAGAAGTCATGTAGATTTTTGGATAGAGGAACCGTGGAAAACCGATTTCTTCTCTTTTAATTAGCTAGAGACCATGTAGTTTCCTGTATATGAGGATTGCTATTACCCACATTCATGCTTCGAAT
>NW_007143559.1:0-723 GCF_000164805.1 Carlito syrichta | reverse complement strand
TCGAATGCTAAATTGCTCTGAAACATTTGGGGAGCTCGAAGATCTGTTTCTTGTTTGTCCCATAGCAGACAACCTGGGAAATGTTTGGACTGAGGGTGCATACAACAACGATCCTTTATTTGTTCTTAGTTTGAGGTCTTGTAGTGTCCTGTATGTGAGGACTCTCCTTCCCTTGATTCCTGTTTCACAGCCCTGATTCTTGTTTAGCCCTTAGTAAGAAGTCATGTAGATTTTTGGATAGAGGAACCGTGGAAAACCGATTTCTTCTCTTTTATTAGCTAGAGACCATGTAGTTTCCTGTATATGAGGATTGCTATTACCCACATTCATGCTTCGAATCCCTGATTCTTCTTTAGTCGTCAGCGAGATGCCCTGTAGATTTTCGGGACTGAGGACTCCTATAACCCAGATTCCTTATTATTTGGGAGCCAGCCTTGGAGGCCCGACTGATGACAAAGTCCAAGTGCACTGAGGACCCCTGGCCACAAAGTGAGCCCAGGCAGCTGAGCCCCTTCTGTCTTCCATCTTGCTGTTGATATAGCTGAAAAAATTCTGTGCAGTCATGAAAGAAGATGGCATGTTTTTGCGAAGATTCACAGCTAACCTGGAAATATCATGGTTTATTTTTCCATTTTTCCCACTATGCCACTTGGCCTTTTCTAGCATATGCAAGGGTTAAACTCTGAACCACATCAAGAATGCCTTCTTTCACTTGGTTATAAG
>NW_007143558.1:0-423 GCF_000164805.1 Carlito syrichta | reverse complement strand
AAAACTTTTCATTGCATCAATCTATGACTTTACATGAGCCTTTCAAATAATTATTAAGTGAGCGTAGAAGAGAAGAAAAAGAAGGTTCCTGCTGTGCCAGAAACCCTTAAGAAAAAGTGAAGGAATTTCACAGAGCTGAAGATCAGGCACCTGAAGAAGTTTATCCCCAAAATGCTTCAATAGGCAAGGAGGAAACTTATCTATTAAAAAAGCTAAACACTATCACAAGGGATATAGGAGATGTACAGAACTGAGATTTGAATGGCTAGGATGGCAAGAAAAGCTGGCAACTCCTATGGACCCAAAGAACATCAGAAGTATCAATAGTGTGAGCCCAAAGGTCCAGAAGGCATTGCAGCTTCGTCTTTGTCAGATCTTCAACAGAACCTTTTTTAAGCTCAATAAGGCTTCAATTAACATGCT
>NW_007143557.1:0-1324 GCF_000164805.1 Carlito syrichta | reverse complement strand
AATGTATTGAGGGATTTGAGGTTCCCATTTGGGAGGACCAGTGTATAAATATGGAAGGCAGAAGGTAAGGACAAACCCCAAGGTGTTGATCTCACGACTTCAAAAATATATGCACTCCTAGCTGTGTTCCCTGAAGGGACCCAGAAGAAACGTCACCCAGAAGCAATGAACTTACAAGTACCAAGATATTGGTTTCAAAATATCACTCACTGTGGAAAAGAAGCAATGCTCCCTGGAGAAATGACTGATTCCAGATCAGAGAGAGATGATATAAAAGGTGATCCTGTGTCAGAAAGCAAATGAAATGCCCAGTGAATGATAAATGCAAACCAAAAGAATAAAGCAGCAGACATGAAAGACCAAATGTGGGACAACTTGGGAATTAAAATTATTGAACATAATGGACTACAACACAATGATTTTTTTTTTCCTTGGGTCAGAGTCCTACTCTGTTGCCCAGGCTGGAGTGCAGTGGCACACTCACAGCCACCACAGCCTCGATCTGTTGGTATCCAACAATTCTCCCGCCTCAGTCTTCCAAGTAGCCAGAACTACAGGCGCGTGCCACCACGCCCAGCTATTTTTGTTGGATTTATTGTAGAGATGAGGGCTCGTCAATTTGCCCAGGATGGTCTTAAACCCCTGGGCTCAGGCAATCCTCTTTCCTCAGCATCCCTAAGTGTGGGGATTACAGGCATGAGCCACCATGCCCGGCCAACACAACGAATTTTTTTTAAATTCTGTGTCCATAGTGATATTGGAAGAAGAAGTCTTTTATTTATCAAAGAATGCCAGAAAGTAAATATAAAAGGAATTTTAAAAAGCAAAAACAGAACATGACTGCTTTTCAATCTCTCATGTGGTTCAGACAAAGCTCATCAACGTATGCTAAAACTGCTGGGTGAAAGTGTGCTAGAGAATATGATATTCACAGCATGCCAAAATGTCATCCTATAGTTTGCTTATTAATTATGAAGGAAAAAAGATAACTCCAAAATGAAAAAAATAGTGGTTGGTAGACATCATCCTTACTAGGCAATCACATTTTGCCCAAAACAATCTGAATCCATGAAGTGATGTCATGGGAGGTAAGAAGGAACACCTGTGCAGTTTTCTTGCTAAAAGTGTTGAACAGAGTAGAATCACGGGAACACAATCAGACAGATTCAGAGAGGCTTTATAAGACAAGCCTGAACTCTTCAAAATGGCAAGTTCATCAAAGGCAAAAAACATGGGTGGGAAACTGCTTGGAGCTAAAGTAGTCTAAAAAAGACAGTACAACTAAATGCAAGTGTGTATTCTTGCTTGGAATTTAGTTTTCTTT
>NW_007143556.1:0-6354 GCF_000164805.1 Carlito syrichta | reverse complement strand
ATGGTCTTGACCCCTGGGCTCAGGCAATCCTCTTTCCTCAGCATCCCAAAGTGTGCGGATTACAGGCATGAGCCACATGCCCGGCCAACACAATGAATTTTTTTTTTAATTCTGTGTCCATAGTGATATTGGAAGAGGAAGTCTTTTATTTATCAAAGAATGCCAGAAAATAAATATAAAAGGAATTTTAAAAAGCAAAAACAGAACATGACTGCTTTTCAATCTCTCATGTGGTTCAGACAAAGCTCATCAATGTATGCTAAAACTGCTGGGTGAAAGTGTGTTAGAGAATATGATATTCACAGCATGCCAAAATGTCATCCTATAGTTTGCTTATTAATTATGAAGGAAAAAAGATAACTCCAAAATGAAAAAAAAAGTGGTTGGTAGACATCATCCTTACTAGGCAATCATGTTTTGCCCAAAACATTCTGAATCCATGAAGTGATGTCATGGGAGGTAAGAAGGAACACCTGTGCAGTTTTCTTGCTAAAAGTGTTGAACCGAGTAGAATCACGGGAACACAATCAGACAGATTCAGAGAGGCTTTATAAAACAAGCCTGAACTCTTCAAAAATGGCAAGTTCATCAAAGGCAAAAAACATGGGTGGGAAACTGCTTGGAACTAAAGTAGTCTAAAAAAGACAGTACAACTAAATGCAAGGTGTGTATTCTTGCTTGGAATTTAGTTTCTTTCTTTATTTCTTTGAGAAAGCAGGATTTATTGAGAGGACAAAAGCCTTCCACAGTGGGAAGCCACCCAAGGGGGTTGCTCAGAGTCTAGATTTTTAAAAATCAGCTAAAAAAATATATGACAACAAACACACACACAAACCACTACTGGACAGTTGAGATGGTTTAAATATCAACTTGTGGCTGGGTGCGATGGCTCACACCCGTAATCCCAGTCCTTTGGGAGGTCGAAGTAGGAAGATTGCTTGAGTCCAAGAGTTCAAGACCAGCCTGGGTTATACAGTGAGATCTTGTCTCTACAAAAAATAAAAATCAAAAAATTAGCCAGGCGTGGTGGCATGCGCCTATAATCCCCTCTACTCTGAAGGCTGAAGAGGGGGATCACTTGAACCCAGGAGTTCAAGGCTATGGTGAGTTGTAATTGTGCTGCTGCACTCTGGCCTGGGTAATGGAGCAAGATCCCATAAAAAAAATCAGCATGTCATATTGTTCAGTGTAGTGCAGAACTTTTTTCAATCCCTATTTTAGTCAAATGATGGGATTTGTATGCAATGGGCAAAGTTTTAATGATCAAGTGTTATTAATATGACAAATAGGCCTTCCAAGCATTTCATGCAATGTTTTCTAAGCTAGCTGGAATATTTTATGTCATAGTAAAAAGACATTTTCTGATGTAGAGACTGTTCTAGGTTTGGTAGAAACCAAAGCTGTGGCTTATATAAATTTCCCTTTTCTCTCTCTGTCCAATCAACTGAAAATAATTGTTTTACATCTAACCAACCTCATTAAAACCCACCACAGAAAGCAAATTGAAAAGTTACAACAGCAACAGTATAAAAAAAAGCTAAAGAAGAAAGTAAGTTGAAACAATTCAAGGATATGGATGATGACCTTTGGTTTTTTTTTAATCTTTTCTTCTTTTATAATAATTAGCACAGAGCTTTTTATACAGTAGATGCTAGTCCCATCTCAAGACCTAGCCTTAGCTTAAAGTTGCTACAATTGACTCAGAAACACGGTGCTCTGTTATACACACACACCCATACTTTTTAATAAATCATAATTTTTATCACATTTGCCTATTTACCAAATCAGGTATTTCGACTCAGCTTTTAGAATTTAAGCAAAACATGTTCAGATTTTTCAAAAAATTATGTCTTCAGCCTATAATCCCATGCCTTTGGGAGGCTGAGGTGAGTGGATTGCCTGAGCCCGTGGGTTCGAGACCCACCTGGGCAGCGAGACCTCATCTCTACAACAAATTAAAAAAATCAGTCAGGCATGGTAGCGCATGCCTGTAATTCTGGCTACTCCTAAGGCTGAGGTGGATGGATTGCCTGGAGCCCAGCAGGTCGAGGCTGTGGTGGCCGGGAGCGGCCACTGCATTCCAGTCTGGGAGATAGAGTGAGAGTCCAAAGGAAAAAAAAAATTATGTCTTAATGCAATTATTAAAATATAGTTTATTTCTAGTTGTGTTAATTTCTTTACCTATACTTAGTATTTGATTAAAACTGATACAAGAAATCTCAATATCTATATGAATGATTAAAATTAATTAAATATCAGTATGATTAAAAAATTTATAAAAGAAAGAAAAAAAAGAAACAGGACGCAGCATGGAATAAAGTTCCCGGAACTCGGAATAAAACAGAGAATTGATGCTCATTGGGTCATAGGGTCAACTCTCCCCCTGATAGGTGCCACATCCGAAAGTGTGAGGTGACATTACAGGTGATAAATGCCTGGTACTGCTGTCTCTTCTGCTTTCTACATCTATAACAGACATCAACTTTTCATAACCATCTTCTTTCCTTCCCATCAACCTGCAACTTTGACTCACCACTTTCTTCCACCCTGTGCTCAAAGTTGCCACCAATCAGTTGAAAATGCATTTCATGTGAAACATGAACTATGGTTTTTAAATTTTCCTTGTTTCAGATCATGTTCAGTGTCACCTGCGGACTCAGGGGCTAATCAATTACTCTAGCTTTGCGAAGATACTTGCCTGGCTGGCAACCATGTGGAATGAACAATGGTCAATCGCTGTCAAATCAGAAAGTGAATGCAAGTGTGGAAGAGCAGTAAACAGAATTTCCTCCCACACTGTAGCATGTATCATGACCTCAATCCCTGTGGCCAGTGCTTACCTGGTTGCACACTGAGCAAAAGCGAGAAAGCTGCCCCACTTCACACAGGTAAGTTGCTGATTGAGATGTCCAAAAGCAAGTCTGAACCAGATGGCTGCAAAGGTGTTATTTCAAGGTCTTCAAGGGGCTGGTGGTATCAACTGTCAGCAGGGAGTTTGAAATAAATACTAGGGCATCCTGGTTTGTTTTTTCTCTGACTCTTTCATAAATAATACCCATGCCTCTCCACTCTTTGAAAAGTTACCATTATTAATTTTTTTTCAAGACTAGACTTTTAGGCACCAGATAGAATACAGCATAAAGCAGTTTGAAATTTGGTGGAAAATGACATGTTTTTGAGAAATGTTTGCACAGCATTTTTTATTTGCAAAATGTTTTCAGTTGCAAGTATCCTAGACAATTGCCCATTCTAGTCTCTAAGGGACTAGATCACTTTTATATTACATATGGGAAAAACAAGACAGAGAGATAAGCTCAACTGAAATGAACTAAACCTTGTATGCCTTCTAATCAAGGAAAATAAAAATAACTTGCTCCAGATTAGTCAATCAATCACTTGGCTGTGAATAAAACCCTCAACCTCAGAACTCCAGCTCTTCATAAGACTTCATTTTGCAATAGATTGATTTTTTAAATTGAAGTGTCCCATAGTAAAGTACATTGCTGTCAAAACTATAATTGTTGGCTATTTATACAGATTCCATTTACCTCCCATATCCCTATATTTTACCACCTCTGTCTCAATGCCTTATAAACATGCCCAAGAATCTCCAGTTTGATGACATCTCTTGATCCTAAGTCCCCATTAATGGACTATCTTATTGCCTCTTCTTTATAGTTAAATGTTTGGATAAAATAATCTATATTCACTGTCTTCATTCTGGCTCACCCAATCATTCATCAGTTCACAGAAATTTACTTTCTGTCCCACGTAAATAACTGATAAGTTCTATAATATTAATCCATAGACTCAATTATTCCCAAGTCCTTGATCTCATAAATGCATTGGGCCTTGTTGAATTCTCTCTTTCAGCACTCTATGGTTGCCTCTGACCACTCTTTCTTTTTCTCTCTCATGAGCTCCCAGAGTCCAGCTCCAGCGGGTCAGGGTTTCCTGAAAGAAGGATAGTGTCGGCACAGGAGAAAAAACTTGGACACTGACTCTGCTGCAAGCAGGACAAATGCCGATTTTTTTTGGTCTTTTCCAGCTCCTTTTATACCCTACATGTTTTTTGTTTCCAAGGCAATCAGTTACAATTTAATGAACAGGACAGACAATGTATCTTTGTTCATCCTGTTTTGATCTTAAAACATTATCATCCTAAACATTAACTATAAATTTTATAAACTTCTAACTTTTTTTAATGATTACCATTTCTTAATGTCCATACAAAATTTATTTATTCCTATAACTATTACATTATAAATCACTACCAAGTTCTAAGCACTATAATTATCACATAGATTAACAAGCCACACCTTGACCTTCACACAGCAATTTGCAACTAGCTGGGGTAAAGCAATATTTTCAAGGTTTCTTAGCCACATGCTGGCCTGACTAGTTTTCCCTAATTTCACACCTGGTGTTTACAGTCTGCGTTAATTATTTCCTGCCAGGGAGAATGAGCTTCAACGTTTGCAAAGCAAAAGGCCTCTCAGGCTCAAGTCACCTTAGTCACAATCCCTCACCAGAATTGCAAGACTCCTTAACAAAGGGAAGGTAATTTTTCATGAATTCCCCTCTTGCCTTTTTGCCTGATTTGTTGCTCTCTTAAATACTGGAATTTCTTTTTTTTCTCTTTTGATTTTTATTTTGAAATTGTGGGGTACAATTCAGGGTTAGGTATGCAAATGTTCATTGTGCAGGGACCCTCGTTGATGAGGCATGCCCCCCACTCCCCAGGTGGACATCGACTACAGTCAATTCCAGCTGCCCACCCCTGCCCCACCGCCCACAGTTTCCCGCTACTTTCAGTCCCTTTCCTACAGTAATATGGTAGTTGTTCAAGGTCCACTTATGAGTGAGAACATGTGATACTCAACTCTTTGTTTCTGTGAGAGATCATTCAGTATTATAAACTCTGATTCCCTCCAGGTCACTGCGAAATTCATGATTTTGTTCTTTTTTATGGCTGTGTGATATTCCATTGTGTATATGTACCACATTTTTTTAAATCAAGTCTCCTTTTGATGGCCAGCACATTTGGTTCCATGTTCTTGCTATTGTGAACAATGTTGTGATAAACATACGTGTGCAGGTATCTTTTTCACAGAGTGACCTGAGTTCTTCTGGGTATATTCCCAGTAGGGGGATTGTAGGATCATATGGAAGGTCAGTTTTTAGAAGTTTTAGGAATCAAGGCTGGAATTTCAAAATTCTATTCTTAGTCCACTCGTCATCATAGGGCTTCTCGTCAGACTGTCATTTATTTTCAGGGTGTTAACTACCTTCTGTTTCCTAGTGACTTTTCAAAACTAAATCTCTTTCTGTTTCTCCAGTCT
This sequence comes from Carlito syrichta, assembly GCF_000164805.1. Classification (NCBI taxonomy): domain Eukaryota; kingdom Metazoa; phylum Chordata; class Mammalia; order Primates; family Tarsiidae; genus Carlito; species Carlito syrichta. Next base: position 1,012 of record NW_007143556.1, on the reverse strand, counting down.
TCATCTCACACATGTAAATATCTGTTGGACTTGTCCAATTATATGAAAGCCACAGGTTACATCCAACATTTATCTACCCTCAATCCTGCTCCTCCTATCTTTCCTGTATCATTTTAATCAATCAACATCCACCAAGTCTCAAATCTGACCATTGCTAGTTTTCTTTTTGCCCTCACCTTTCACATTTAATTAATACCTTCTGCCAATTGCATGTCTGAAATATTTACTAATTAATATTCTCTTCTCTGCATCTATTCTCTCCCGTGTTGTTTGAGTCTCAAAATTTTAATTATGTTCCTCTTGAGTTTCTTGTTTCTAGTTTCAACTGGTTTCACTGCACCAAAGCCACCTATGTAAAATGAAATTTGATGATCGTTCTCCTTCTTACAGTCCTCAAAGCTTTCCTGTGGCTTACAGAATGAAGTCCAAGTTTGTAAAAGTAGATGCAAGGGTCTCCATAACCTGGCTTCAATCTACCCTAACCAATGATGACTGATACTCTCTGCCTTATTATGTAGCAGTTCCCCCATATTTGTGGTTTCCCTTCTAGATGAAGCTGTGTCAAGCCTCAGCTCTTGGCTATGTCTGGAACACTCTTCCAGTCCTCCCTGTGGCATTCATTAGTGCTGCTTCCACTATTTCCAGATTTCTTTCATTATAGGGTAGTACTCCCCAGGACTATGTGACTTGCCTTGGCCAGTGAAGACAGCCAGGACTATATAACTTGCCTTGGCCAGTGAAGACAGCCAGGACTATGTGACTTGCCTTGGCCAGTGAAAAGTGAGCAAAAGTGATGTGTGTCACGTCCAAGGAAAGTTTTTAGGAGCAGGTGTGTAATTTTCCATTTTCCTTCTTCTGGCCACAGTGAATGATAACATTCCTGATGGTCTCTCAATCTCAGTCCCTGAGCAAGACCAATACCCTAAAATCAAAGGTTGAGGGAGAAATAACTTGTGTTACCCTAAAATGTTCAAAATATTTATTACTGTAGTATATTCTAACCAATCCTGAC
>NW_007143555.1:0-3408 GCF_000164805.1 Carlito syrichta | reverse complement strand
GAATTTTTTTTTTAAATTCTGTGTCCATAGTGATATTGGAAGAGGAAGTCTTTTATTTATCAAAGAATGCCAGAAAATAAATATAAAAGGAATTTTAAAAAGCAAAAACAGAACATGACTGCTTTTCAATCTCTCATGTGGTTCAGACAAAGCTCATCAACGTATGCTAAAACTGCTGGGTGAAAGTGTGTTAGAGAATATGATATTCACAGCATGCCAAAATGTCATCCTATAGTTTGCTTATTAATTATGAAGGAAAAAAGATAACTCCAAAATGAAAAAAATAGTGGTTGGTAGACATCATCCTTACTAGGCAATCACATTTTGCCCAAAACAATCTGAATCCATGAAGTGATGTCATGGGAGGTAAGAAGGAACACCTGTGCAGTTTTCTTGCTAAAAGTGTTGAACAGAGTAGAATCACGGGAACACAATCAGACAGATTCAGAGAGGCTTTATAAGACAAGCCTGAACTCTTCAAAAATGGCAAGTTCATCAAAGGCAAAAAACATGGGTGGGAAACTGCTTGGAGCTAAAGTAGTCTAAAAAAGACAGTACAACTAAATGCAAGGTGTGTATTCTTGCTTGGAATTTAGTTTTCTTTCTTTATTTCTTTGAGAAAGCAGGATTTATTGAGAGGACAGAAAACCTTCCACAGTGGGAAGCCACCCAAGGGAGTTGCTCAGAGTCTAGATTTTTAAAAATCAGCTAAAAAAAATATATGACAACAAACACACACACAAACCACTACTGGACAGTTGAGATGGTTTAAATATCAACTTGTGGCTGGGTGCGATGGCTCCACCCGTAATCCCAGTCCTTTGGGAGGTCGAAGTAGGAAGATTGCTTGAGTCCAAGAGTTCAAGACCAGCCTGGGTTATACAGTGAGATCTTGTCTCTACAAAAAATAAAAATCAAAAAATTAGCCAGGCGTGGTGGCATGCGCCTATAATCCCCTCTACTCTGAAGGCTGAAGAGGGGGATCACTTGAACCCAGGAGTTCAAGGCTATGGTGAGTTGTAATTGTGCTGCTGCACTCTGGCCTGGGTAATGGAGCAAGATCCCATAAAAAAAATCAGCATGTCATATTGTTCAGTGTAGTGCAGAACTTTTTTCAATCCCTATTTTAGTCAAATGATGGGATTTGTATGCAATGGGCAAAGTTTTAATGATCAAGTGTTATTAATATGACAAATAGGCCTTCCAAGCATTTCATGCAATGTTTTCTAAGCTAGCTGGAATATTTTATGTCATAGTAAAAAGACATTTTCTGATGTAGAGACTGTTCTAGGTTTGGTAGAAACCAAAGCTGTGGCTTATATAAATTTCCCTTTTCTCTCTCTGTCCAATCAACTGAAAATAATTGTTTTACATCTAACCAACCTCATTAAAACCCACCACAGAAAGCAAATTGAAAAGTTACAACAGCAACAGTATAAAAAAAAGCTAAAGAAGAAAGTAAGTTGAAACAATTCAAGGATATGGATGATGACCTTTGGTTTTTTTTTAATCTTTTCTTCTTTTATAATAATTAGCACAGAGCTTTTTATACAGTAGATGCTAGTCCCATCTCAAGACCTAGCCTTAGCTTAAAGTTGCTACAATTGACTCAGAAACACGGTGCTCTGTTATACACACACACCCATACTTTTTAATAAATCATAATTTTTATCACATTTGCCTATTTACCAAATCAGGTATTTCGACTCAGCTTTTAGAATTTAAGCAAAACATGTTCAGATTTTTCAAAAAATTATGTCTTCAGCCTATAATCCCATGCCTTTGGGAGGCTGAGGTGAGTGGATTGCCTGAGCCCGTGGGTTCGAGACCCACCTGGGCAGCGAGACCTCATCTCTACAACAAATTAAAAAAATCAGCCAGGCATGGTAGCGCATGCCTGTAATTCTGGCTACTCGGAAGGCTGAGGTGGATGGATTGCCTGGAGCCCAGCAGGTCGAGGCTGTGGTGGCCGGGAGCGGCCACTGCATTCCAGTCTGGGAGATAGAGTGAGAGTCCAAAGGAAAAAAAAAATTATGTCTTAATGCAATTATTAAAATATAGTTTATTTCTAGTCGTGTTAATTTCCTTACCTATACTTAGTATTTGATTAAAACCTGATACAAGAAATCTCAATATCTATATGAATGATTAAAATTAATTAAATATCAGTATGATTAAAAAATTTATAAAAGAAAGAAAAAAAAGAAACAGGACGCAGCATGGAATAAAGTTCCTGGAACTCGGAATAAAACAGAGAATTGATGCTCATTGGGTCATAGGGTCAACTCTCCCCCTGATAGGTGCCACATCCGAAAGTGTGAGGTGACATTACAGGTGATAAATGCCTGGTACTGCTGTCTCTTCTGCTTTCTACATCTATAACAGACATCAACTTTTCATAACCATCTTCTTTCCTTCCCATCAACCTGCAACTTTGACTCACCACTTTCTTCCACCCTGTGCTCAAAGTTGCCACCAATCAGTTGAAAATGCATTCATGTGAAACATGAACTATGGTTTTAAATTTTCCTTGTTTCAGATCATGTTCAGTGTCACCTGCGGACTCAGGGGCTAATCAATTACTCTAGCTTTGCGAAGATACTTGCCTGGCTGGCAACCATGTGGAATGAACAATGGTCAATCGCTGTCAAATCAGAAAGTGAATGCAAGTGTGGAAGAGCAGTAAACAGAATTTCCTCCCACACTGTAGCATGTATCATGACCTCAATCCCTGTGGCCAGTGCTTACCTGGTTGCACACTGAGCAAAAGCGAGAAAGCTGCCCCACTTCACACAGGTAAGTTGCTGATTGAGATGTCCAAAAGCAAGTCTGAACCAGATGGCTGCAAAGGTGTTATTTCAAGGTCTTCAAGGGGCTGGTGGTATCAACTGTCAGCAGGGAGTTTGAAATAAATACTAGGGCATCCTGGTTTGTTTTTTCTCTGACTCTTTCATAAATAATATCCATGCCTCTCCACTCTTTGAAAAGTTACCATTATTAATTTTTTTTCAAGATTAGACTTTTAGGCACCAGATAGAATACAGCATAAAGCAGTTTGAAATTTGGTGGAAAATGACATGTTTTTGAGAAATGTTTGCACAGCATTTTTTATTTGCAAAATGTATTCAGTTGCAAGTATCCTAGACAATTGCCCATTCTAGTCTCTAAGGAACTAGATCACTTTTATATTACATATGGGAAAAACAAGACAGAGAGATAAGCTCAACTGAAATGAACTAAACCTTGTATGCCTTCTAATCAAGGAAAATAAAAATAACTTGCTCCAGATTAGTCAATCAATCACTTGGCCGTGAATAAAACCTTCAACCTCAGAAGCTCCAGCTCTTCATAAGACTTCACTTTGCAATAGATTGATTTTTTTAATTGAAGTGTCCCATAGTAAAGTAC
>NW_007143554.1:0-8716 GCF_000164805.1 Carlito syrichta | reverse complement strand
GGAAGAGCAGTAAACAGAATTTCCTCCCACACTGTAGCATGTATCATGACCTCAATCCCTGTGGCCAGTGCTTACCTGGTTGCACACTGAGCAAAAGCGAGAAAGCTGCCCCCACTTCACACAGGTAAGTTGCTGATTGAGATGTCCAAAAGCAAGTCTGAACCAGATGGCTGCAAAGGTGTTATTTCAAGGTCTTCAAGGGGCTGGTGGTATCAACTGTCAGCAGGGAGTTTGAAATAAATACTAGGGCATCCTGGTTTGTTTTTTCTCTGACTCTTTCATAAATAATACCCATGCCTCTCCACTCTTTGAAAAGTTACCATTATTAATTTTTTTTCAAGACTAGACTTTTAGGCACCAGATAGAATACAGCATAAAGCAGTTTGAAATTTGGTGGAAAATGACATGTTTTTGAGAAATGTTTGCACAGCATTTTTTATTTGCAAAATGTATTCAGTTGCAAGTATCCTAGACAATTGCCCATTCTAGTCTCTAAGGGACTAGATCACTTTTATATTACATATGGGAAAAACAAGACAGAGAGATAAGCTCAACTGAAATGAACTAAACCTTGTATGCCTTCTAATCAAGGAAAATAAAAATAACTTGCTCCAGATTAGTCAATCAATCACTTGGCTGTGAATAAAACCCTCAACCTCAGAACTCCAGCTCTTCATAAGACTTCATTTTGCAATAGATTGATTTTTTAAATTGAAGTGTCCCATAGTAAAGTACATTGCTGTCAAAACTATAATTGTTGGCTATTTATACAGATTCCATTTACCTCCCATATCCCTATATTTTACCACCTCTGTCTCAATGCCTTATAAACATGCCCAAGAATCTCCAGTTTGATGACATCTCTTGATCCTAAGTCCCCATTAATGGACTATCTTATTGCCTCTTCTTTATAGTTAAATGTTTGGATAAAATAATCTATATTCACTGTCTTCATTCTGGCTCACCCAATCATTCATCAGTTCACAGAAATTTACTTTCTGTCCCACGTAAATAACTGATAAGTTCTATAATATTAATCCATAGACTCAATTATTCCCAAGTCCTTGATCTCATAAATGCATTGGGCCTTGTTGAATTCTCTCTTTCAGCACTCTATGGTTGCCTCTGACCACTCTTTCTTTTTCTCTCTCATGAGCTCCCAGAGTCCAGCTCCAGCGGGTCAGGGTTTCCTGAAAGAAGGATAGTGTCGGCACAGGAGAAAAAACTTGGACACTGACTCTGCTGCAAGCAGGACAAATGCCGATTTTTTTTGGTCTTTTCCAGCTCCTTTTATACCCTACATGTTTTTTGTTTCCAAGGCAATCAGTTACAATTTAATGAACAGGACAGACAATGTATCTTTGTTCATCCTGTTTTGATCTTAAAACATTATCATCCTAAACATTAACTATAAATTTTATAAACTTCTAACTTTTTTTAATGATTACCATTTCTTAATGTCCATACAAAATTTATTTATTCCTATAACTATTACATTATAAATCACTACCAAGTTCTAAGCACTATAATTATCACATAGATTAACAAGCCACACCTTGACCTTCACACAGCAATTTGCAACTAGCTGGGGTAAAGCAATATTTTCAAGGTTTCTTAGCCACATGCTGGCCTGACTAGTTTTCCCTAATTTCACACCTGGTGTTTACAGTCTGCGTTAATTATTTCCTGCCAGGGAGAATGAGCTTCAACGTTTGCAAAGCAAAAGGCCTCTCAGGCTCAAGTCACCTTAGTCACAATCCCTCACCAGAATTGCAAGACTCCTTAACAAAGGGAAGGTAATTTTTCATGAATTCCCCTCTTGCCTTTTTGCCTGATTTGTTGCTCTCTTAAATACTGGAATTTCTTTTTTTTCTCTTTTGATTTTTATTTTGAAATTGTGGGGTACAATTCAGGGTTAGGTATGCAAATGTTCATTGTGCAGGGACCCTCGTTGATGAGGCATGCCCCCCACTCCCCAGGTGGACATCGACTACAGTCAATTCCAGCTGCCCACCCCTGCCCCACCGCCCACAGTTTCCTGCTACTTTCAGTCCCTTTCCTACAGTAATATGGTAGTTGTTCAAGGTCCACTTATGAGTGAGAACATGTGATACTCAACTCTTTGTTTCTGTGAGAGATCATTCAGTATTATAAACTCTGATTCCCTCCAGGTCACTGCGAAATTCATGATTTTGTTCTTTTTTATGGCTGTGTGATATTCCATTGTGTATATGTACCACATTTTTTTAAATCAAGTCTCCTTTTGATGGCCAGCACATTTGGTTCCATGTTCTTGCTATTGTGAACAATGTTGTGATAAACATACGTGTGCAGGTATCTTTTTCACAGAGTGACCTGAGTTCTTCTGGGTATATTCCCAGTAGGGGGATTGTAGGATCATATGGAAGGTCAGTTTTTAGAAGTTTTAAGAATCAAGGCTGGAATTTCAAAATTCTATTCTTAGTCCACTCGTCATCATAGGGCTTTCTCGTCAGACTGTCATTTATTTTCAGGGTGTTAACTACCTTCTGTTTCCTAGTGACTTTTCAAAACTAAATCTCTTTCTGTTTCTCCAGTCTTCATCTCACACATGTAAATATCTGTTGGACTTGTCCAATTATATGAAAGCCACAGGTTACATCCAACATTTATCTACCCTCAATCCTGCTCCTCCTATCTTTCCTGTATCATTTTAATCAATCAACATCCACCAAGTCTCAAATCTGACCATTGCTAGTTTTCTTTTTGCCCTCACCTTTCACATTTAATTAATACCTTCTGCCAATTGCATGTCTGAAATATTTACTAATTAATATTCTCTTCTCTGCATCTATTCTCTCCCGTGTTGTTTGAGTCTCAAAATTTTAATTATGTTCCTCTTGAGTTTCTTGTTTCTAGTTTCAACTGGTTTCACTGCACCAAAGCCACCTATGTAAAATGAAATTTGATGATCGTTCTCCTTCTTACAGTCCTCAAAGCTTTCCTGTGGCTTACAGAATGAAGTCCAAGTTTGTAAAAGTAGATGCAAGGGTCTCCATAACCTGGCTTCAATCTACCCTAACCAATGATGACTGATACTCTCTGCCTTATTATGTAGCAGTTCCCCCATATTTGTGGTTTCCCTTCTAGATGAAGCTGTGTCAAGCCTCAGCTCTTGGCTATGTCTGGAACACTCTTCCAGTCCTCCCTGTGGCATTCATTAGTGCTGCTTCCACTATTTCCAGATTTCTTTCATTATAGGGTAGTACTCCCCAGGACTATGTGACTTGCCTTGGCCAGTGAAGACAGCCAGGACTATATAACTTGCCTTGGCCAGTGAAGACAGCCAGGACTATGTGACTTGCCTTGGCCAGTGAAAAGTGAGCAAAAGTGATGTGTGTCACGTCCAAGGAAAGTTTTTAGGAGCAGGTGTGTAATTTTCCATTTTCCTTCTTCTGGCCACAGTGAATGATAACATTCCTGATGGTCTCTCAATCTCAGTCCCTGAGCAAGACCAATACCCTAAAATCAAAGGTTGAGGGAGAAATAACTTGTGTTACCCTAAAATGTTCAAAATATTTATTACTGTAGTATATTCTAACCAATCCTGACATATATGCTCTATTATAATTGTTTTGTTTTGATCATTCTTATTTATGTTTTAAAACTTGCTTGGCTATTACTTCCTCTCAGAAACTCTTCTCTGAACTTCCAGGTTTGAAATTTTGTTTCTGTATCTCTGTGCTCACACATCCATCACCTATCTATTATCTTACACAGAATTATCCCTCTGAATGTAATTTACCCCCAACAAGCTGAGCTCCTTAAGGGAAGAATAAGAAGACATTTAAGGTGTTTATCTTCTTCATTTCTTTATCCTTAGTCTCAACATAAATATTTGTCATACAATAAGTGCTCAAATGTTTGTTCAAGTAGTTCAAATTGTCATCCTATTTTTAAATAGACATGAATGCTATATTTTATTTAATGATTTATTCTTGAAACTAACAGAAAATTGGAATTAGTTCAAAGGAATGGTAGCCTTTAAATCTGCCACCATATTAGTGTAGCAACTTTGGGCAATTAAGCATCTCTGTGCCTCAATTTCCTCAACTGTAAAATGTGGATAGTAACACGATCCACGTTCTCACTCATAAGCAGACCTTGAACAATGATCATAATACTATAAGAAAGGGATTGGCAGTCAGGCTGGGTGGCTCAGCCTGTAATCTCGCACCTTGGGAGGCTGAGATGAGTGGATTGCCTGAGCCCACAGGTTCGAGACCTGCCTGGGCAACTTGGCGAGACCTCATCTCTACAATAATTTAAAAAATTAGCCTGGTGTGGCAGCGTGCACCTGTAGTTCCAGCTACTTGGAAGGCTGAGGTGGAAGGATCGCCGGAGCCCAGCAGGTCCAGGCTGCGGTGGCCGGGAGCATGCCACTGCACTCTAGCCTGGGTGAAAGAGTGAGACTCCAACTCAAAAAAAAAGAAAGTGATTGGCAGTAGTGGGAAACTGCCAGGACAGGGAGGGGCACGCCTCATCATCAAGGGTACTCAGCATAATCAACGTTTGTACACCTAACGCTGAATTGTACCCCACATCTTTAAAATTAAAAAAAAATACTATACACTTAATAGGATTTCTGTAAGATTTAAAGAATCAATTCACACACACACACACAAATGCTTAAAATGATGAATATCCAGATATATGCACCATAAGGTGTGCCTGCTTATGTGGGTGTTATTATTATCATACGCTTGTGTCATTTGGCTGTTTCTTTTTCCAACAAGAGTATGATTGACATTCCTCACTCTTATATCCTCCAGCAAAGATCTAGCTAGGCAATTCCTAGCTCCATATAACTCGCTTCATGGAAACGCCAGTGCAATAATTGCCAGTTTGGGAGCTGGAAATGTCCAAATAAAAAAGAGAAGATGCACTCGGTCAGGCATCAGCTACACCAAGTGGTCAGGGTACATTCACATAATTAACCTCTTTGAGTTTCAGTTTCTTCAATGTGTAAAGGGGTCTGGGGCAGGATATTAAAGAAAGTAATAAGCGTGAAGCATCCAGCATCATAGCTGCCACTGAGTGATTTTGCTACATGTGGTTTTCATTCTTAGTCACTGTTACCGTGTTTATCACCTTGAATCCTGAGGAAAAGCTGCTATTCCAGGACCACAAATAGGTTGCACCTTTGCCTTGCCACCACTACAACTCACAAGACTGAGGGCAGACATTCCATCACATTTTATTCATCCAGAATGCCAAATATAGTATTCAGTAAATATTCATTGGAGGGGACTGAAATTTTAATGAAGTGTCTTGTCAAGTAGCCCACATCCACGCAATGAGTCACTGTGTTGAGGACAGAGTTTGGGTTGCATTTGGAGATGACACAGATCCCGTCCTTTCCCTGCAGGGAGACAGACGCCATTGGAAAGCCCTGCCATTGGTCCTGGGAGCTGTCCCCTATCTGAACTGCTGGAATTGCCACCTATGATGTTGGGGATTTTTCACAAACACTAAGCACAGGCTTGTATCCAGAGAAAAATGGGTGTGTCTTCTGGACAATGTGATACTGAGTGCCTTATCTGCAAGCTCCAGCAGTCTGGAGAATTCAAAGCATCTGGGGACAGAGTCACCACTGCCATTTTGCTACAGCAGCTTCAGCCCTGTGCCCGTGCAGTGACACACACAGACTGCCTGAAAACATATCTAGAGCCCTACAGGAGGGCAGCCAGGGAGTGACTGACAAGGAACCCTGCTATAAATCGAGGAAACTCATCGCTCACATTAGAAAACCTCATGGAAACAATTAGCATAAAATTTGAGAATTTGGGACCCTGGCAATAAAAGTATAATTCATGTTGACTGTATTTCATACTTTGGTCAACTTTCAACAGACAGTGGAGAGCATGGGAACTTTAAAACAATCTATAGAAATGTGGTCACTTGCAACAACCAGAATTATAAAGGGAAAGAAAAAGAAGAATAACTTCTACACAGAAAATTGGATGCCATTCAATATGCCACACAGAAATCCATCAATAGGCTCTGAGAAACTAGGAATAAGCACAGAAAATGCATGACTGTTTGTCCCAGTAAGTATGGTTCAGACGAAGAAACCCTAAGACAAGGTCACCTATAGCATGTCAGTCAACTGGAAAACAGTCTATTTATCCTGGCCATGATACCTGTTTTTTTTGATTTGTTTTTTTGTTTGCTGAAATAGTTGCAGGTATCTCACATGACCCCACAAACTGAAAACCAAAGACCAGTTTTCACCTGCATTGTCAGAGTGTGCCATTTAGCAGGACACCGGCCTCCCAGGACACACCAGCCCTTGAGACCCATGACCATCAGTGACGGAGCTGTCAGTACCAAGTGGCCACACAGCCTCCAGTCCAGAGAAGTCCAGGTGATCTTCCTGCACTGGGTCCTTATGCAAAGGCATTCATCTTCTGCTTACTGGATCAAATACTGAGATGCCAATCAAAGTATCGAGTATGGAGACTTTGAATTTTAGGGAAATATTTTCACCAGCCAAAGTAAATGCATTCATACAGTATTTTTTTGAGGTACACTACTCTTTGTCTAGTTTGCATTTTGCTTATTTTGTCAGGCACCAGAAAAATGCTTCCTGTCCAAAAGAGAAGTATTCAAAAAGAAAACATGGAAGAAAAAGACACAGTTGCTAGAACATTTTATTCAGACCTCTTCCTGAAACTTTATCTGGCAAGGCAACTTTAGAAAACATAACACATAATCTGTTAAAAATTTCAAAAGTGCCTGGGAGTTTTTATTATCAATCTCAATGTTTTGACCAAAGCTTTCTCTTCTAGCTCTCAGGGCCAAGTTCTGCATTGACATATGCTTCTCTTCCTGCAGCCTCACTGGATTTCACGGTGGACAAAGTGATTTCCAAGATTTTAGAAATTGGATGACTTTTTGGTTCATAATGATTTTGTGAGAAATTATATTATTCTGTGAAGAGAGCAATGAACTCGGACATAATTTTTCCAGTAACTTCTTCTCTGGCCCAAATAATTAATTAAATTCTGCTGGCACCATAGAAACATTTTTTTTTACCTGTACTGCTTAGTGTGGCCAAATAGAAGGTGGGGGGGTATGAATTTGAAATTAAATCCAGAATTGAGCATTGAGTTCCAACTCTACCTCTTACCAGCTGCATGAATGATAGATGGCAACTCTGAAATCTAGTGTTCTTGACTTCTCTCTTTCTTCTGCATTCCTTCTCTCGGTTGCTTGCACGTCTATTTATCTGATTACCTGATTAGTCAATAATCAGAAGATTCTTGGGAGGAATAGGCATATGAGACACTCCTTAGACAGTGCCCAGACTGTAATGTCCCCTGTAAGCATTCGATTCTGTTATGTCACTGGTTTGCCACGTGAACGACCCGTTTGTTGATGTGCAGAACACCTAAGTAGGCTTGTCACATGTTGGCATGCGTCAGAATCACCTAGACAGCTTGTTAACATGGAGATTCCAGGGTCCCTTCTCCCGAAATTCTAATTCAGTGTGGTTAGGCCTGAGGATACGTGCTTCTGTCAAATACTCAGATGATGTCAATGCTGTCGAAACAAGGGTACACTTTGAGTATCATTGATCGTTCTAACCCATGGCAAACAATGTCACCCCTCGGGCCAACTTTAATGTGTCAGTGTGCTCTATTGGGAAAGATTCGGAGGTCACGTCAGGCCTGGGTGACATTGTGTTTTTGGAGTGTTGGGGATTGAGCGTCTCTGCCTTTTCTGTAAAAACTTCACTCCTCTGTCTTACCACTTGCCCATCTCTCGGTCAAAAAGCTAAATCAAACTCAGATTTCAGCAACCTAAAATCACGTGGCCAGTCCTCACACATGAGCAGAATGGCTCAGAATTGTTCCATCCCCTTCCTTGAAATATACTTCCTTTCAACCCGAGATGCCTATTGAACAGTCAGAAATGGACATCCATACATGGCCATCAGCTACAGAAGACCCATGAAGTCCAGAAAAATAATCAATAACAACACCAACGTATTGGACTATGTGCCAGAACCTAGCATGTGTTTTTATATATTCTATTTTATTTTCTCCAAAATTCGATAAAATAGGTTTTTTTATCCCCAGTCTGGAAATGGAGAAATGATTTTTAGAGAGTCTTCTCAAATAATTTTCCCAAAGTCATTCAGAAAGTATGCAAAATATGTCTAATCCTGATGGCTGTGTTCTTAATCTCTACAGAAGTAGGAAGTGGAGATTCTCAAACACTTTCTCTGATTGTTAGGGGGGAAAAGTCCTTTGGAGGCTAGAAATTTTTTTAAAAAATGAAATGGATGTGGCCCGTCTTTCTCATGCATGATGTTCAAATGATGTGTCTGATGCAGATCTTGTAGTCCTGCCTCATCCAGTTCTGCTTTAGGAAGTTTCAGTTACTTGCAATCCACCATGGTCTGAAAATATTAAAGGAAAATTTTCAGAAATAAATGATTCATAAGTTTTAAATGGAAGGCGGTTCTGAGTAGCGTGATGAAATCTCATGCTGTCCTACTTCATCCTGCCTGGGACGTGAATTATCCCTTTATCCAGGGTCTGTACAGTCTAGACACCCCCCACTCATTAGTCACTTAGTGGCCATCTCTGCTATCGGATTGAAAGAACATCATATGGGCAACCCCCTCAGGTCCCCTCCCACTCTGGGAGCTATTCTGTCCTCTCAATAA
>NW_007143553.1:5870-9876 GCF_000164805.1 Carlito syrichta | reverse complement strand
TTCACTGCACCAAAGCCACTATGTAAAATAAAATTTGATGATCGTCTCGTCTACAGTCTCAAAGCTTTCCTGTGGCTTACAGAATGAAGTCCAAGTTTGTAAAAGTAGATGCAAGGGTCTCCATAACCTGGCTTCAATCTACCCTAACCAATGATGACTGATACTCTCTGCGTTATTATGTAGCAGTTCCCCCATATTTGTGGTTTCCCTTCTAGATGAAGCTGTGTCAAGCCTCAGCTCTTGGCTATGTCTGGAACACTCTTCCAGTCCTCCCTGTGGCATTCATTAGTGCTGCTTCCACTATTTCCAGATTTCTTTCATTATAGGGTAGTACTCCCCAGGACTATGTGACTTGCCTTGGCCAGTGAAGACAGCCAGGACTATATAACTTGCCTTGGCCAGTGAAGACAGCCAGGACTATGTGACTTGCCTTGGCCAGTGAAAAGTGAGCAAAAGTGATGTGTGTCACGTCCAAGGAAAGTTTTTAGGAGCAGGTGTGTAATTTTCCATTTTCCTTCTTCTGGCCACAGTGAATGATAACATTCCTGATGGTCTCTCAATCTCAGTCCCTGAGCAAGACCAATACCCTAAAATCAAAGGTTGAGGGAGAAATAACTTGTGTTACCCTAAAATGTTCAAAATATTTATTACTGTAGTATATTCTAACCAATCCTGACATATATGCTCTATTATAATTGTTTTGTTTTGATCATTCTTATTTATGTTTTAAAACTTGCTTGGCTATTACTTCCTCTCAGAAACTCTTCTCTGAACTTCCAGGTTTGAAATTTTGTTTCTGTATCTCTGTGCTCACACATCCATCACCTATCTATTATCTTACACAGAATTATCCCTCTGAATGTAATTTACCCCCAACAATCTGAGCTCCTTAAGGGAAGAATAAGAAGACATTTAAGGTGTTTATCTTCTTCATTTCTTTATCCTTAGTCTCAACATAAATATTTGTCATACAATAAGTGCTCAAATGTTTGTTCAAGTAGTTCAAATTGTCATCCTATTTTTAAATAGACATGAATGCTATATTTTATTTAATGATTTATCTTGAAACTAACAGAAAATTGGAATTAGTTCAAAGGAATGGTAGCCTTTAAATCTGCCACCATATTAGTGTAGCAACTTTGGGCAATTAAGCATCTCTGTGCCTCAATTTCCTCAACTGTAAAATGTGGATAGTAACACGATCCACATTCTCACTCATAAGCAGACCTTGAACAATGATCATAATACCATAAGAAAGGGATTGGCAGTCAGGCTCGGTGGCTCGGCCTGTAATCTCGCACCTTGGGAGGCTGAGATGAGTGGATTGCCTGAGCCCACAGGTTCGAGACCTGCCTGGGCAACTTGGCGAGACCTCATCTCTACAATAATTTAAAAAATTAGCCTGGTGTGGCAGCGTGCACCTGTAGTTCCAGCTACTTGGAAGGCTGAGGTGGAAGGATCGCCGGAGCCCAGCAGGTCCAGGCTGCGGTGGCCGGGAGCATGCCACTGCACTCTAGCCTGGGTGAAAGAGTGAGACTCCAACTCAAAAAAAAAGAAAGTGATTGGCAGTAGTGGGAAACTGCCAGGACAGGGAGGGGCACGCCTCATCATCAAGGGTACTTGCATAATCAACGTTTGTACACCTAACCCTGAATTGTACCCCACATCTTTAAAATTAAAAAAAAATACTATACACTTAATAGGATTTCTGTAAGATTTAAAGAATCAATTCACACACACACACACACACACACACAAATGCTTAAAATGATGAATATCCAGATATATGCACCATAAGGTGTGCCTGCTTATGTAGGTGTTATTATTATCATACGCTTGTGTCATTTGGCTGTTTCTTTTTCCAACAAGAGTATGATTGACATTCCTCACTCTTATATCCTCCAGCAAAGATCTAGCTAGGCAATTCCTAGCTCCATATAACTCTCTTCATGGAAACGCCAGTGCAATAATTGCCAGTTTGGGAGCTGGAAATGTCCAAATAAAAAAGAGAAGATGCACTCGGTCAGGCATCAGCTACACCAAGTGGTCAGGGTACATTCACATAATTAACCTCTTTGAGTTTCAGTTTCTTCAATGTGTAAAGGGGTCTGGGGCAGGATATTAAAGAAAGTAATAAGCGTGAAGCATCCAGCATCATAGCTGCCACTGAGTGATTTTGCTACATGTGGTTTTCATTCTTAGTCACTGTTACCGTGTTTATCACCTTGAATCCTGAGGAAAAGCTGCTATTCCAGGACCACAAATAGGTTGTACCTTTGCCTTGCCACCACTACAACTCACAAGACTGAGGGCAGACATTCCATCACATTTTATTCATCCAGAATGCCAAATATAGTATTCAGTAAATATTCATTGGAGGGGACTGAAATTTTAATGAAGTGTCTTGTCAAGTAGCCCACATCCACGCAATGAGTCACTGTGTTGAGGACAGAGTTTGGGTTGCATTTGGAGATGACACAGATCCCGTCCTTTCCCTGCAGGGAGACAGACGCCATTGGAAAGCCCTGCCATTGGTCCTGGGAGCTGTCCCCTATCTGAACTGCTGGAATTGCCACCTATGATGTTGGGGATTTTTCACAAACACTAAGCACAGGCTTGTATCCAGAGAAAAATGGGTGTGTCTTCTGGACAATGTGATACTGAGTGCCTTATCTGCAAGCTCCAGCAGTCTGGAGAATTCAAAGCATCTGGGGACAGAGTCACCACTGCCATTTTGCTACAGCAGCTTCAGCCCTGTGCCCGTGCAGTGACACACACAGACTGCCTGAAAACATATCTAGAGCCCTACAGGAGGGCAGCCAGGGAGTGACTGACAAGGAACCCTGCTATAAATCGAGGAATCTCATCGCTCACATTAGAAAACCTCATGGAAACAATTAGCATAAAATTTGAGAATTTGGGACCCTGGCAATAAAAGTATAATTCATGTTGACTGTATTTCATACTTTGGTCAACTTTCAACAGACAGTGGAGAGCATGGGAACTTTAAAACAATCTATAGAAATGTGGTCACTTGCAACAACCAGAATTATAAAGGGAAAGAAAAAGAAGAATAACTTCTACACAGAAAATTGGATGCCATTCAATATGCCACACAGAAATCCATCAATAGGCTCTGAGAAACTAGGAATAAGCACAGAAAATGCATGACTGTTTGTCCCAGTAAGTATGGTTCAGACGAAGAAACCCTAAGACAAGGTCACCTATAGCATGTCAGTCAACTGGAAAACAGTCTATTTATCCTAGCCATGATACCTGTTTTTTTTATTTGTTTTTTTGTTTGCTGAAATAGTTGCAGGTATCTCACATGACCCCACAAACTGAAAACCAAAGACCAGTTTTCACCTGCATTGTCAGAGTGTGCCATTTAGCAGGACACCGGCCTCCCAGGACACACCAGCCCTTGAGACCCATGACCATCAGTGACGGAACTGTCAGTACCAAGTGGCCACACAGCCTCCAGTCCAGAGAAGTCCAGGTGATCTTCCTGCACTGGGTCCTTATGCAAAGGCATTCATCTTCTGCTTACTGGATCAAATACTGAGATGCCAATCAAAGTATCGAGTATGGAGACTTTGAATTTTAGGGAAATATTTTCACCAGCCAAAGTAAATGCATTCATACAGTATTTTTTTGAGGTACACTACTCTTTGTCTAGTTTGCATTTTGCTTATTTTGTCAGGCACCAGAAAAATGCTTCCTGGCCAAAAAGAGAAGTATTCAAAAAAAAAAACATGGAAGAAAAAGACACAGTTGCTAGAACATTTTATTCAGACCTCTTCCTGAAACTTTATCTGGCAAGGCAACTTTAGAAAACATAACACATAATCTGTTAAAAATTTCAAAAGTGCCTGGGAGTTTTTATTATCAATCTCAATGTTTTGACCAAAACTTTCTCTTCTAGCTCTCAGGGCCAAGTTCTGCATTGACATATGCTTCTCTTCCTGCAGCCTCGCTGGATTTCACGGTGGACAAAGTGATTTCC
>NW_007143553.1:0-4580 GCF_000164805.1 Carlito syrichta | reverse complement strand
GAAGTTTCAGTTACTTGCAATCCACCATGGTCTGAAAATATTAAAGGAAAATTTTCAGAAATAAATGATTCATAAGTTTTAAATGGAAGGTGGTTCTGAGTAGCGTGATGAAATCTCATGCTGTCCTACTTCATCCTGCCTGGGACATGAATTATCCCTTTATCCAGGGTCTGTACAGTCTAGACACCCCCCACTCATTAGTCACTTAGTGGCCATCTCTGCTATCGGATTGAAAGAACATATGGGCAACCCCCTCAGGTCCCCTCCCACTCTGGGAGCTATTCTGTCCTCTCAATAAATCCTGCTTTCAAATAAAAATAAAAAAGAAAGAACATAATTTGTATAAATATGTAGATTTCTCTCTGTTTCTCTCTCTCTCTCTCTCTCTCTATATATATATATATATAAAATCTCTCTCTCTCTCTCTCTCTCTCTCTCTCTCTCTCTATATATATATATATATATATATATATATATATATAAAGAATTTGGTACTATTTGTGGCTTCAGGTATCTGTTGAGGGTCTTGACATGCATCCCCTGCCGATAAGGGGGGACTACTGTCTGTAAATGGAGTGTCATGCAATTACAGGTTCGTCTCTCCTAAATGGAAATCTTAGACACATGCTCTGGCCTACCATCCTTCAATATTCTGTTAGCAACTGTTCTCATTGCAAAAATACTTTATGTAAAAATAATACATCTTAACTCAGGTCTTATAATTCATGTTTATTCCAGGTTTTCAATGCAATGCATATTCAATGTTTTGCTAGGCTTCAATGTTAAATGTCTTTAATTTTTACTTGGAAGGCACCAAGGTCATACTTTATTACAGATTTCTTGTGTCTGCATGTTCGCTATCAAATTAATTTAATTTTTGTGTATCCACGCATGATTCACTCCTTGTTTTTAAGAAAAAGCCTATTTCAAAGCAGGTCAGACAGTGGCAAATTACATGTATGCAGCAATAATTTAATGTGACTGCTTAATAATGAAAAGACTGCTATAAAAATCATTCCCTCACAGCTCTGGAGAATTTAGGTTAGTGGTAAAAGCTGAAGTTGTTCCCCCAGGGTGCTGTCATGCTTATGAAGATGGACAGTCAACGCCTGTCTTGAAATGGTACTTATTCTATTCCTTTTATGCTTGGGAAAATCCTTTTTTGAAATAGTGTGTTTGTAGGGATGGAAATCAATTGGGCACTTGTGAAAGGTGCTTCAAGGATAGTACCAGCGGTTGTTTTTAAGCTTTCTTATTCTCTTGGACACCTCATATTGTCATGAGCACCACAGAGGGAAATCGCCTGGTATTTGCTTTTAGAGATTTCCATGGGAGAAGGAGACCCATGGAGGACAGGGTGAACCAGCAGGAGGGGAGTCTCCTTGCGAAGACCCACTTCCAAGTCACCAAAAATATTAGCAGCTGACTTGGGGGAACAAGACTTACAGGGTTACAGTGTTTTGAAGCCCAGTCAAACATTAGAGAAAACCAAGACTGACATTTTTGTTTCACAACTGATTATACTGCCAAAAAAAAAAAAAAAGATTGCATCCAAGGCCACAGCGTCAATTTTGAGGGGGAAAAAGCTTATTAAAATAGTCACAAATAATGCTACAAAAACCTCATGAGTAATGGTCCAAGCCAGATCAAAATCAAGTGACAAATTCACCAGGAACCAGCCTGGTAGGGGTGGGAAGATCTTCAAGATGCTGAGTAGTGGACAACAACCGAGAGACAAGAATCTTCTGCAAAAAACTGAAATGCAATTCAGCATCATACTTCTTTTATTTATGTCTACAAAGATCTGAAGAATGGATTGGAAAAACAGTCACTGAAAAACTATGAAAACTTCTTTTCTACTGGGAACATCTTTTGTTCTTTTCAGGAACCATATTGACCAAAATGTGTCTAGTCCCGTGATGACTTCCAGGGAGTCAGAATCAGCAAGGAATCTATGAAAAGATGACTCAGTGAAAAAGAAGCATTAAGATGAGATTTTTTTTTTTTTAATGAAGAGGACACAAAAGACGTTTACAGACTTTTTACTTTGGCTCGTGGTTTGACACTCAGCACTAACTGTGGTACCATTTCTAACTTAACCATAGGAATTAGGAAGTTTAGACTATATTTTTAAAGAGAACATATCCCAGCAAATCCACTACAGAATTTGGATCTACAGATCAGCATAAATATATGAATATAGCACAAAGCTCCGAGTTACGTGCACATACAAGCCAATGATGTCCTCAGAGTAAACATGAAGTTCAACAGAAGGAAATGTGAATGGCCATATATTTACAAGCAGAGTGGGTAAATATTTACCTTCGTTGCCAATTGGTGTAGGTACTTAAACAATATAGGTACCTGTTTACTTATAAGGCTGGTGTTCATTTGTTACTATGGGAGGTGGTTAAAGTTGACTTCGCGCAAGGCCTTCATATCTCTACTCTCGAGAGGAGTGGATGGATTCTATCACTCAAAGTTGGAGTGTTCTCTATGTAATCAGACCTTGTCAGT
The DNA here is from genome assembly GCF_000164805.1 of Carlito syrichta. Lineage (NCBI taxonomy): Eukaryota > Metazoa > Chordata > Mammalia > Primates > Tarsiidae > Carlito > Carlito syrichta. The sequence goes on along the minus strand of NW_007143553.1, from coordinate 2,063 downwards.
GTGTTTTTTGAGTCATTTCTAACAATATGAGTCGTTACTCTAGGAAACTGGGAATTGTTTTCTTTTTTGGATACCATACACATTTATATTGGCACACACACCAGAATTCAAGGGAGGAGATAATATAAAATTAGCAACTAGGTTCTTTGGTGTGTATCCAGAGTGGAAAGGTCACTATTTTCTGGACATTCATGCTAGCTCTTACCTATGTTCATTGCACATGCTGTCTTAGATGCTTAGAATATCCTTTTTTTTCTCAACATTGCATCCTGTTTACCCCATAAAGACTCAGTTTCCTTTTTCTTTCCTTCAGAATTAAAGAAAACTATATGCATTAAGAATCACTTTTACCATTTAACAATTTATTACCACTTAACAATATATGGCAATAATTTCATATTCTATCATTGTAAATTTGCATATAAAAGCATATTTTCAATGCATTACAAAGTTTTCCACATAACACCTCTTAATGAAGGATCTAGTTGTGTCCACTGCTTGTGTAATTACAAAAGAGGCCACAAAGACTGTAAATTTGTGTGTGTGTGTGTGTGTGTGTGTGTGTATGTGTGTGTGTGAATATAGCTGGAAATTGCTGGGTTAAAGAGCATATTTATTTAAAATTTTGGTAACAATTTCCAAATTACTCTATCACGTACTTGCAACAAGGACTTAAGAATGTTGTCTGCCCACACCAGAGCCAACGCCCTACTATCAAACTCCGTTTATCTTTGCCCAACTGACAAGTAAAAAAAGGCATCTTATTCTTAACTTAGTTTGGATATTTTTAATATGAGTCAAGTTTGGCTTCATTTTATAGACTTTCTGAGGCTTTTGTATTCTTTCAAAAACTACTTTAAACAAAGTTTACATAGAGTTGGGGAGCATGGATTTTTTTAAAAAATAATCTGCTACCAGAAATATTATTTTATTTTCATATTGTATTTCTCACTCTATGTTTTTTTTATTACTTGTCCTTGTTAAACCTCCTCTTTGTTCATTTCATCCATCCTGCCGGCCTGATTTTAACATCCTTCCATAAAAACCACGGTGGTCTTCTCCACTCAAGTTTCTTGCCATGTATGCAGGGCCTGAGCCCATCCGATTCAGATCCTGTGACCTTGCCCACCCGGACAGACTGCCCAGGTGGCCTCTGAGTCCTGGACTTGCTGTAGAGGCTGAGTGGTCCGCTTCTGAGCTCTGAAACAGGCTTGGGAGAAATCTCCTCTGTGGGAATTCTGAATGGGGAGGTGTCTGCAGTTTGCAAATGACTCTGTTCACCCCAGCTGTCAGCCCTCACTGCCTCCTCGTGGTTGTCTCTCTCGGTCTTGTAATCAGTTCTGATGATTCATATCTTCACCCCTGAGGGAAAGGGGATGGGAAAAAAATGGAGGACAAGAGCTTCCTGATCTAGTTCACAAAATCTACTTGACTAAAGGAACAGAAGTTCCGGGTTTGTTTTTCCACCAGCTGGTACTTTAATGTCATGGAGTCGATGATGCATCCAACGCATTCACAAGTTTTTTTTTTCTTTCCTTTAAAGTGGTAGCTTTGCTTACTGAAAAATAAAACTGACCCCCACTGAATGAACCTAATCCCATCCCCTTTGTCCATCTCTTCATGACTTATTAGGGTCATCTTATTTACATCTGTAGACGATTCAAATGTATTCTGAGTCCTTAGCTCACCCTGCCAAATCTTTTTTCCAATTTTTTTTCATTAGAACGTGCTATCTAGAATTACCCAGGGTCCAAGAGATGCCCAAATCCCCACTCCAGAGGAGAAAAGTGTGGGGTAGGCAGGAAGTGAGAAACTTCTTTAAAATCACAGCATGTCTAGACTTATGCCCAAACACATCACTTCGTGATACAAGTAAGTAGGACTTTTGTGGAAAAATGCATAGTAGAGAAAATAACACAGAGGCTCACATCCTTTGTGGAAGTGGGACATTGTATAGGTTCAGAAATTTTCTAGCCGCAGGTTGTTTACATGTGGTCTGAGCGTTTTCTTAATGTGATCCTGTACTTAAGTGGATATAGTTCAGCCAGAAAAGAGAAAGATGA
>NW_007143552.1:0-4475 GCF_000164805.1 Carlito syrichta | reverse complement strand
CTCTCTCTCTCTCTCTCTCTCTCTCTATATATATCTATATATATATATATATATATATATATATATATATATAAAGAATTTGGTACTATTTGTGGCTTCAGGTATCTGTTGAGGGTCTTGACATGCATCCCCTGCCGATAAGGGGGGACTACTGTCTGTAAATGGAGTGTCATGCAATTGCAGGTTCGTCTCTCCTAAATGGAAATCTTAGACACATGCTCTGGCCTACCATCCTTCAATATTCTGTTAGCAACTATTCTCATTGCAAAAATACTTTATGTAAAAATAATACATCTTAACTCAGGTCTTATAATTCATGTTTATTCCAGGTTTTCAATGCAATGCATATTCAATGTTTTGCTAGGCTTCAATGTTAAATGTCTTTAATTTTTACTTGGAAGGCACCAAGGTCATACTTTATTACAGATTTCTTGTGTCTGCATGTTCGCTATCAAATTAATTTAATTTTTGTGTATCCACGCATGATTCACTCCTTGTTTTTAAGAAAAAGCCTATTTCAAAGCAGGTCAGACAGTGGCAAATTACATGTATGCAGCAATAATTTAATGTGACTGCTTAATAATGAAAAGACTGCTATAAAAATCATTCCCTCACAGCTCTGGAGAATTTAGGTTAGTGGTAAAAGCTGAAGTTGTTCCCCCAGGGTGCTGTCATGCTTATGAAGATGGACAGTCAACGCCTGTCTTGAAATGGTACTTATTCTATTCCTTTTATGCTTGGGAAAATCCTTTTTTGAAATAGTGTGTTTGTAGGGATGGAAATCAATTGGGCACTTGTGAAAGGTGCTTCAAGGATAGTACCAGCGGTTGTTTTTAAGCTTTCTTATTCTCTTGGACACCTCATATTGTCATGAGCACCACAGAGGGAAATCGCCTGGTATTTGCTTTTAGAGATTTCCATGGGAGAAGGAGACCCATGGAGGACAGGGTGAACCAGCAGGAGGGGAGTCTCCTTGCGAAGACCCACTTCCAAGTCACCAAAAATATTAGCAGCTGACTTGGGGGAACAAGACTTACAGGGTTACAGTGTTTTGAAGCCCAGTCAAACATTAGAGAAAACCAAGACTGACATTTTTGTTTCACAACTGATTATACTGCCAAAAAAAAAAAAAAAAAGATTGCATCCAAGGCCACAGCGTCAATTTTGAGGGGGAAAAAGCTTATTAAAATAATCACAAATAATGCTACAAAAACCTCATGAGTAATGGTCCAAGCCAGATCAAAATCAAGTGACAAATTCACCAGGAACCAGCCTGGTAGGGGTGGGAAGATCTTCAAGATGCTGAGTAGTGGACAACAACCGAGAGACAAGAATCTTCTGCAAAAAACTGAAATGCAATTCAGCATCATACTTCTTTTATTTATGTCTACAAAGATCTGAAGAATGGATTGGAAAAACAGTCACTGAAAAACTATGAAAACTTCTTTTCTACTGGGAACATCTTTTGTTCTTTTCAGGAACCATATTGACCAAAATGTGTCTAGTCCCGTGATGACTTCCAGGGAGTCAGAATCAGCAAGGAATCTATGAAAAGATGACTCAGTGAAAAAGAAGCATTAAGATGAGATTTTTTTTTTTTTAATGAAGAGGACACAAAAGACGTTTACAGACTTTTTACTTTGGCTCGTGGTTTGACACTCAGCACTAACTGTGGTACCATTTCTAACTTAACCATAGGAATTAGGAAGTTTAGACTATATTTTTAAAGAGAACATATCCCAGCAAATCCACTACAGAATTTGGATCTACAGATCAGCATAAATATATGAATATAGCACAAAGCTCCGAGTTACGTGCACATACAAGCCAATGATGTCCTCAGAGTAAACATGAAGTTCAACAGAAGGAAATGTGAATGGCCATATATTTACAAGCAGAGTGGGTAAATATTTACCTTCGTTGCCAATTGGTGTAGGTACTTAAACAATATAGGTACCTGTTTACTTATAAGGCTGGTGTTCATTTGTTACTATGGGAGGTGGTTAAAGTTGACTTCACGCAAGGCCTTCATATCTCTACTCTCGAGAGGAGTGGATGGATTCTATCACTCAAAGTTGGAGTGTTCTCTATGTAATCAGACCTTGTCAGTGTGTTTTTTGAGTCATTTCTAACAATATTAGTCGTTACTCTAGGAAACTGGGAATTGTTTTCTTTTTTGGATACCATACACATTTATATTGGCACACACACCAGAATTCAAGGGAGGAGATAATATAAAATTAGCAACTAGGTTCTTTGGCGTGTATCCAGAGTGGAAAGGTCACTATTTTCTGGACATTCATGCTAGCTCTTACCTATGTTCATTGCACATGCTGTCTTAGATGCTTAGAATATCCTTTTTTTTCTCAACATTGCATCCTGTTTACCCCATAAAGACTCAGTTTCCTTTTTCTTTCCTTCAGAATTAAAGAAAACTATATGCATTAAGAATCACTTTTACCATTTAACAATTTATTACCACTTAACAATATATGGCAATAATTTCATATTCTATCATTGTACATTTGCATATAAAAGCATATTTTCAATGCATTACAAAGTTTTCCACATAACACCTCTTAATGAAGGATCTAGTTGTGTCCACTGCTTGTGTAATTACAAAAGAGGCCACAAAGACTGTAAATTTGTGTGTGTGTGTGTGTGTGTGTGTGTGTATGTGTGTGTGTGAATATAGCTGGAAATTGCTGGGTTAAAGAGCATATTTATTTAAAATTTTGGTAACAATTTCCAAATTACTCTATCACGTACTTGCAACAAGGACTTAAGAATGTTTGTCTGCCCACACCAGAGCCAACGCCCTACTATCAAACTCCGTTTATCTTTGCCCAACTGACAAGTAAAAAAAGGCATCTTATTCTTAACTTAGTTTGGATATTTTTAATATGAGTCAAGTTTGGCTTCATTTTATAGACTTTCTGAGGCTTTTGTATTCTTTCAAAAACTACTTTAAACAAAGTTTACATAGAGTTGGGGAGCATGGATTTTTTTAAAAAATAATCTGCTACCAGAAATATTATTTTATTTTCATATTGTATTTCTCACTCTATGTTTTTTTTATTACTTGTCCTTGTTAAACCTCCTCTTTGTTCATTTCATCCATCCTGCCGGCCTGATTTTAACATCCTTCCATAAAAACCACGGTGGTCTTCTCCACTCAAGTTTCTTGCCATGTATGCAGGGCCTGAGCCCATCCGATTCAGATCCTGTGACCTTGCCCACCCGGACAGACTGCCCAGGTGGCCTCTGAGTCCTGGACTTGCTGTAGAGGCTGAGTGGTCCGCTTCTGAGCTCTGAAACAGGCTTGGGAGAAATCTCCTCTGTGGGAATTCTGAATGGGGAGGTGTCTGCAGTTTGCAAATGACTCTGTTCACCCCAGCTGTCAGCCCTCACTGCCTCCTCGTGGTTGTCTCTCTCGGTCTTGTAATCAGTTCTGATGATTCATATCTTCACCCCTGAGGGAAAGGGGATGGGAAAAAAATGGAGGACAAGAGCTTCCTGATCTAGTTCACAAAATCTACTTGACTAAAGGAACAGAAGTTCCGGGTTTGTTTTTCCACCAGCTGGTACTTTAATATCACGGAGTCGATGATGCATCCAACACATTCACAAGTTTTTTTTTTCTTTCCTTTAAAGTGGTAGCTTTGCTTACTGAAAAATAAAACTGACCCCCACTGAATGAACCTAATCCCATCCCCTTTGTTCATCTCTTCATGACTTATTAGGGTCATCTTATTTACATCTGTAGACGATTCAAATGTATTCTGAGTCCTTAGCTCACCCTGCCAAATCTTTTTTCCAATTTTTTTTCATTAGAACGTGCTATCTAGAATTACCCAGGGCCCAAGAGATGCCCAAATCCCCACTCCAGAGGAGAAAAGTGTGGGGTAGGCAGGAAGTGAGAAACTTCTTTAAAATCACAGCATGTCTAGACTTATGCCCAAACACATCACTTCGTGATACAAGTAAGTAGGACTTTTGTGGAAAAATGCATAGTAGAGAAAATAACACAGAGGCTCACATCCTTTGTGGAAGTGGGACATTGTATAGGTTCAGAAATTTTCTAGCCGCAGGTTGTTTACATGTGGTCTGAGTGTTTTCTTAATGTGATCCTGTACTTAAGTGGATATAGGTTCAGCCAGAAAAGAGAAAGATGAACATCAAAGTTGTTGCAATACCAGAAGAAAATTATAGGGCGTTTCCGTGTTTGAAAGATCACTAGTTTTCACTATTGGTTTGGGGCAATGGATTATCCATAAATAAAAACCTTAAAGGCCTCTGACCGAAAACATATACTTTGTTTATACAAAAGTACAAGTTCGATGAGTAGCCACTCCCATCAAAAAGATCCAGTGTGCTCAATTAGAGAAAAAGAGTTAGAGAAACGGAAGGCATACAGTAGCTTTGGGAATATTCTAGAGTTTCTTTTCCAATACCAACTTATTTCTGTAGCAACA
>NW_007143551.1:0-912 GCF_000164805.1 Carlito syrichta | reverse complement strand
AAAAACTTTTCCAGAAAAGAAAAATGTAATTTTCTAGGCGTTACTGATGACTTTCAATCTGGGTAAAGAAAAAAGCATTTTAAAGTTATTGAAGGCAGACACATACCATAAAGTAGCAGAAAAGAAAAACATTGCTACCAGCCAGTCATCATGATTTTTTTATGATTTGGCTATTGTATTCTTTTTAACACATTATTATTTTCAGTTTCCAGGAGAACCACAATTTTGCATGAATTCTTACCAGATTTATTTCCCTGTCTTTATGTATTTTTTTGTTTTATGTTCTTTTCCACATTTCTCTATTATCTTATTTTGTTTTTTAGCACTTCTTTATGTCTTTTTTGCTATGTTACTTTTTATCTTCTTAAACAATGTCCAACCCAGTGTTTATACAGTTTTTGTTGGTTTTGTTGTTGTTGTTAATTGTTCCTTTTTTCTCAGCTGTCCAGATGTTTTCACTTTACAGTGTTGACTCCACCTCTTTTTGGCTCCAAGGTCCCTGCCCCTGCTCTTGGTACCAACGCATACTTGAGTGACACTTAAGTGGATTTATAGGGTGGTGGCAAAAAGTCTTTTTATAATCTCAGTTCCGATCTGTGCTCGTTTTCTTTATTTTTTTCTCAGTTTCCATGATAATGGTTTTGTTTTTGGCTTTTTCTTTCTTCTGTCCTTCCAAAGAGATTACACACTTTCGTGAACTTCCCATTTTTAATTATGTGATGCCTTTAACAACCTGTTTGTGATATATCTTTATCAGTTTCTATGTGGCATTTATATCATTATATGTCCATGAAAAAAAGTTCATTTCTTTTTTAATTGTTCATCTATTGATACTTGAGCACTTTGAATACAATGACCAGGTAATCAAATCGGTTTAAGCATAAGCTACTCTGTTGCTATTGTTGGTTCTAT
>NW_007143550.1:0-856 GCF_000164805.1 Carlito syrichta | reverse complement strand
TTCAACCCAGTGTTTATACAGTTTTGTGGTTTGTGTGTGTAATGTCCTTTTTCTCAGCTGTCCAGATGTTTTCACTTACAGTGTTGACTCCACCTCTTTTTGGCTCCAAGGTCCCTGCCCCATGCTCTTGGTACCAACGCATACTTGAGTGACACTTAAGTGGATTTATAGGGTGGTGGCAAAAAGTCTTTTTATAATCTCAGTTCCGATCTGTGCTCGTTTTCTTTATTTTTTTCTCAGTTTCCATGATGATGGTTTTGTTTTTGGCTTTTTCTTTCTTCTGTCCTTCCAAAGAGATTACACACTTTCGTGAACTTCCCATTTTTAATTATGTGATGCCTTTAACAACCTGTTTGTGATATATCTTTATCAGTTTCTATGTGGCATTTATATCATTATATGTCCATGAAAAAAAGTTCATTTCTTTTTTAATTGTTCATCTATTGATACTTGAGCACTTTGAATACAATGACCAGGTAATCAAATCGGTTTAAGCATAAGCTACTCTGTTGCTATTGTTGGTTCTATATTCAAGAGTAACTAAAATTGAAGACACCAGTGATATCATGATGATTTCTTTATATCCAATGAGTTACTTTCTTATAAATTATCAAGCCTATTACTGGGACCCTTAGTACTGGGAAATATTGGTTGTCATAAGCATAAGTCTTTAAACAACTTAAATAACTATGTATTGGGTACCTATCAACCTCGAGAATTATGTTGAATACTGGAGTCACTTTAGAGAAAAACACAGACAGGATGCAGGCCCTCAGAGAGCCAACATTCTGGTCAGGAAGAAAGAAAGTTTAACAAAGTAAACAGAATTAGAAAAGATTGTGAGTCATAAATTGTG
>NW_007143549.1:0-739 GCF_000164805.1 Carlito syrichta | reverse complement strand
AGAGATTAGGTATCCAGACACCAAATTGCATTAATTCATTCCACAAATAACTATTGAACATCTACTAAGTGTCAGGTACCGAAGTGGGTATTGAAAATATAATTGTGATCAAAATAGATTGGGGTCCTTAATTTCAGAGATCTTTAGATTGTGAAGCAGACAAGGAACCAGATAATTTAGGATACAATGTACTCTAGATGAGGGTCAGGACAGAGAAAGTTTCATGTCCATGAGAACCCACAGAAGGGCTGGGAAGTTGTTAATGTTTATTGTTCTTGTCATTGTCCTCATTTTCTGAAGAAAGTGATGCCCAAGACAGACTTGAAGGGTAAATTGGAGTTATTTGAGTGAATTTTTGATGCCCAAGGAAAAAGGTCATCCAGAAAGAGGAAAATAAGTTCAAAGACTTCATGGCATGAAAGGACACGGTTAGAACACAGAGTGGAGAAGTGCGACATTAGTAGAGTTTAGATTGTGAGCCGACTGAAGAATTGTCTACTCTTTTTCATAAGATCAATGAGAAACCATTGAGGGAGAAGATTTCCACAATGAGACTTCATGTTCAGAAACATTCCTCTGGATTCAGTGTGGCAAAAGGTTTGCAGAGGAATAAGATGAGAGACAGAAAATGAGAAGTGATAGAAGGGGAGGCCACTGGTTGAGACCAAATATTATGGCTCCATTGAGAACAGAAGTACCTGTCCTAAAAACTGCATGTCTCCAGCAGTGACGGTGGGAA
>NW_007143548.1:0-4212 GCF_000164805.1 Carlito syrichta | reverse complement strand
AAGACTTGATTTGAGAAGCCATTTCTTAGTTCTCCTTTGTACTTGGCATAGTCAAGCAGTACGCTCTCAATAGATATTGAAAGTTAGAATGCAACTGAAGGCAATTTAGAAATAGGGCTGGAGATAGCAGAGGCCCCCAGAGCAGATTCACTCAAGTTAACAGGGCAGGAAGGCCTTGGGGAAAGCTCTCAGCTTTTCCTGGTATATTATAATACACGACACCTAAGAGGTCAGTAAGTTGTATGTTTGTGCTGTGAAATTTTGAAGACTATTGTATTCAGCATCATGGAAAGAACTGTCCGTACTTGTTTAGAAAAATAAAGGCAAAGAAACAACTCCTAAACATACCTCAATGTGAAGAAAATAACAAATCTGCTGTCTAAAGTCTCACATAAGGACTATCCCCATTAGCGGACTCTGGGTGAATCCAAATCTCCAAGTTTTAAAAATTCAGGAGTGAAACATTCATAAGGAAAAAGGTTATTGGTGTAAGTGAGCAGTGATAAGCAAAAAATTGTAACCTCTAACTTTTTTTTTTTTTTAATGCTTGCATATGCTTTGACCCTGCATAAGTAACCTAATGTCATGAAGGGGTAGCCCTTTTAACTTCCATGGTTGACAAGATGGGAAACTGTCCGGGGGGGCTGGAAAAAGCTCTTGTTACCTCACAGATTCTGGGAACAGAGCTCTGTCATCTGTACGACTTCACACGCACTGGACTTGAGTCTGAAGAGAAACCCAGGACCGTTTCCCAAGAGATGAAACTTGGAATTTTTCACAGAAGGGAAAGTAAGACATCATACCTGTCTGGGCAAGAACACACTGAGGCAGACTCAGCATGTGTTTATGAACACAGGAGAGATGACTTGCGCATGCTTGGGGAAGGCAGACATGCATTTATCTTTCTTTGCAATTAACTCTGTGTATTTTTGAGGTACAAGAATTGGAGGACCTTGACGCAGAAGCAAAAGCAAAGAAATCCAAAGCAAGGCAAAATGCTACCCCATTCTCCCTGGAGGTGTAAGACGTGAGAGTCTGGAGGTGCAGAGACCAAGGGACTGAGTGACGCCCAGAGAGGCATGGGCTGGGTTCTCTGTCTGCCTGGGCCCTGGACAAGCCCTGACTCAAGGCTGCCTTGCCTGCAGAAAGTCACTGGGAAGACACCATGGCAAAGCCTGCTGGTTCATCAGAGGACATGAGGAGGAGCAGGTTTGGCAGGAGTGGCGTTTGTGCTGCTGACAGTTCTGTTGTGCTGTTGCAAGCCTCTGCGGGGTGCAGGACAAAAGGGCATTGATGCTGTCTTGGCATGGTCTGAATGACAGAAACTTGCATACGGGGCCAGCAGGCTGGGAGGATAAATGGCATCATTCCGAACCAGAAGTCAAGCAGAGGAGAGAGAGCCAGAACGTTTTCATGTCTGCGTTCCATCCACACAATCACCAGAATTGTTCCTTACACACTTGGGAACGTGGTCAATATTCATTAGGAAGAAGGAAGAAATGCACTTGGAAGCATGAAGTACCATTGAACGTGCGTGGAGAAAGATAGGGGGAAAAATATATAACTTGGGAAGGTCTAGTCATTTTGAAAGCTAGGGTCCCATCTGTAATCTTTCAGCTCATTTGGAAAGCCGAATCTGAGATTCTTGCACACGTTTTCTGTTTTAAGATCTCAAACGGACAAGGTTGAGTCAGTGGCCACAGCCAGTCATCTGTTTTCTTTGCCTGTTTGTTTGTTTGTCTTCTAATGGAAAGAGAGAGAAACCATGAGGTCCAGAGTTTCAGACATGGCTGGTCTGTTATTAATGAACCAGGGGGCCAAGATGCAAGAAGTTCATTAGTGGCTTCTGTGGAGACGTCTGAGGCCCTCGGTGCTCAAAGGAAATGGAAAAGCTGCCAGCTAACAGCAAGGAACATCTAAATCATTGCACTTAGGAGGAGAACTGGAAAAACAAGACAAGAATTTTACCCTCCCCAGAAAAATCAGAGTGAAAGAAAGCCTTCATTGAGTACCTATACGGAATGTCTTAAGTCAGGCGGCTCAGCAAACAGTAACTGTTGATGAAGGCAAGAAGAGAAACAGGGGAGCGTTGATTGTGTGCAGAGAGCACTTGAATTTCTAGAACACTAAGTCAAACACACCCTGGTCAGCACTGACTCAGAACCCACCATCTGACGGCCCCTCGGTCAATGACAAGAGGCTAGGCCTCTTCCAATATCCCATAGCTTGGTGGCTTGTGTCATATCAAACAACCAGTGTTTATTATTAAATGTTTGCCACGTGCAGGACGCTCTGTGAGTCTCTGCTGGGCGGCAGAGAAGTGTCTCTCTTTAGAAGGCGCGCCCGAGTATTTGCAGAAACAGGACAGAAACACAAAAAAGGATCAGCCGTTTGCAGCAAAGTGCCAAGTAGCCAAGTGCTGATACATATTCCAGAGGTTGAGAGGAGGCAAACGTGGCGGGATGTAAGGTGCTTCCCGGGACTACTCAGAGGCCAAAGTACATCGGGGCTGAATGGGAGTTAAGAAAGCAGTGTGGTCCAAAGCCTTTGAGGAATGAGAACCTAAAGGTACCCGAGAAGTGCCTGTGGTATTGCGGGGACTGACAGCTCTTCAGAGGATTTTGGTATTTGGGCCCAACTCCACCATGGGCATCTGGCAAGTTATTCAGCCTCTCCACACTCAGTTAGCTCATGGATAAAATAGGAATGATAACACCCAGCAAAATCAGTCAGGAGAATTAAATATTATCATGCAGCAACTCTGACATTGGCGCCCTCAATTCCAAACGGAGCCTCAGAACCTTTCTTAACACAGAGCCTCAGGAGGCTGGCCATTTGGAGCTGAATGGCATCCCCAGTGAGATTCCATATGTAAATGATACTTAAGCAGTGAAAAATAGAAGTATTTATCATTTTGTTTGTTTTGGTTTGGTTTTTTTGAGTTGGAGTCTCACTCTGTCACCCAAACTGGAGTGCAGTGGCTGCTCCCGGCCACCGCAGCCTTGACGTGCTGGGCTCCGGCGATCCTTTCACCTCAGCCTTCCAAGTAGCTGGAACTACAGGTGCACGCTACCACACCCAGCTAATTTTTTTGATTTATTGTAGAGATGAGGTCTCGCCAAGTTGCCCAGGCGGGTCTCGAACCCGCGGGCTCAGGCTATCCACTTACCTCAGCCTCCCAAAGTGCGGGATTACAGGCTGAGTCACCAAGCCCAGCTGACATATTTATTTTTCAATAAATCAATGGGAGGAATTACTGCTGTTGGTGACAAAGTCCTGTAGACAGATTAAAGACTACTATTTTTAAAAAATCTGTCATCTAACTCCTTTTTATTTATTTATTTATTTTTTGAGTTGAAGTCTCACTCTGTCACCTAGACTGGAGGGCAGTGGCACACTTCTGGCCACTGCAGCCCCGACCTGCTGGGCTCTGGTGATCCTTTTGCCTCAGCCTTTCAAGGAGCTGGAACTACAGGCACGCGCTACCACACCCGGCTAAGTTTTTGCTTTATTGTAGAGATGAGGTCTCTCCAAGCTGTCCGGGCTGGTCTCAAACCCTCAGACTCAGGCAATCCGCTCACCTCGGCCTCCCAAAGTGCTGGAATGACAGGCTGAGCCACCAAGCCTGGCCTAACTCCTTTCATAAGCATAAATTATTCCTCAGTTAGATTTGCAGCTTCCAAGCCTCCCTAGATCATCCCCATGAGTTAAAACCAGTGACACAGAAAGCGTCTGAAATAACTGATCGTCCTCACAGAATCTACTTCAGAGCATGATTTGCATTTGCACTTTTAGGTATGGCAGGCAGCAGCCTGGTTTGAGATGAGGGTGTGGCGAGTCACGTGAGGTCATTCACTGTCGTGCCTAGAATGACCTGCCACTCCTCTTGGCCTGCTTCCATCTTTCTTTCAGACAAGGAGGCTAAAGATTGTGGACAGCCACACACCCTCTGTTGCCAGACAGTCCCCTCCATGATGTGCCTGTTTTTCATCCAATGAGCAAAGTACATCTAGAAGCCACCAGAGCTCATGGGAGAAGGGACCTCAGAGGCGATTTCACGCTCTCTCCCATCCGACGTACCGTTCTCCTCCTTGGAGGCACGTAGGAAGTGAAAGGGCAGACCGAAAGTGGGAAGCCATTTTTTCTCTTTCTTTCTTTTTTTTTTTTTTCTGAGTTGGAGTCTCACTCTGTCGCCCGGACTGGAGTGCAGTG
>NW_007143547.1:0-8723 GCF_000164805.1 Carlito syrichta | reverse complement strand
CAGTACGCTCTCAATAGATATTGAAAGTTAGAATGCAACTGAAGGCAATTTAGAAATAGGGCTGGAGATAGCAGAGGCCCCCAGAGCAGATTCACTCAAGTTAACAGGACAGGAAGGCCTTGGGGAAAGCTCTCAGCTTTTCCTGGTATATTATAATACACGACACCTAAGAGGTCAGTAAGTTGTATGTTTGTGCTGTGAAATTTTGAAGACTATTGTATTCAGCATCATGGAAAGAACTGTCCGTACTTGTTTAGAAAAATAAAGGCAAAGAAACAACTCCTAAACATACCTCAATGTGAAGAAAATAACAAATCTGCTGTCTAAAGTCTCACATAAGGACTATCCCCATTAGCGGACTCTGGGTGAATCCAAATCTCCAAGTTTTAAAAATTCAGGAGTGAAACATTCATAAGGAAAAAGGTTATTGGTGTAAGTGAGCAGTGATAAGCAAAAAATTGTAACCTCTAACTTTTTTTTTTTTTTAATGCTTGCATATGCTTTGACCCTGCATAAGTAACCTAATGTCATGAAGGGGTAGCCCTTTTAACTTCCATGGTTGACAAGATGGGAAACTGTCCGGGGGGGCTGGAAAAAGCTCTTGTTACCTCACAGATTCTGGGAACAGAGCTCTGTCATCTGTACGACTTCACACGCACTGGACTTGAGTCTGAGAGAAGCCCAGGACCGTTTCCCAAGAGATGAAACTTGGAATTTTTCACAGAAGGGAAGTAGACATCATACCTGTCTGGGCAAGAACACACTGAGGCAGACTCAGCATGTGTTTATGAACACAGGAGAGATGACTTGCGCATGTTTGGGGAAGGCAGACATGCATTTATCTTTCTTTGCAATTAACTCTGTGTATTTTTGAGGTACAAGAATTGGAGGACCTTGACGCAGAAGCAAAAGCAAAGAAATCCAAAGCAAGGCAAAATGCTACCCCATTCTCCTTGGAGGTGTAAGACGTGAGAGTCTGGAGGTGCAGAGACCAAGGGACTGAGTGACTCCCAGAGAGGCATGGGCTGGGTTCTCTGTCTGCCTGGGCCCTGGACAAGCCCTGACTCAAGGCTGCCTTGCCTGCAGAAAGCCACTGGGAAGACACCATGGCAAAGCCTGCTGGTTCATCAGAGGACATGAGGAGGAGCAGGTTTGGCAGGAGTGGCGTTTGTGCTGCTGACAGTTCTGTTGTGCTGTTGCAAGCCTCCACGGGGTGCAGGACAAAAGGGCATTGATGCTGTCTTGGCATGGTCTGAATGACAGAAACTTGCATACGGGGCCAGCAGGCTGGGAGGATAAATGGCATCATTCCGAGCCAGAAGTCAAGCAGAGGAGAGAGAGCCAGAACGTTTTCATGTCTGCGTTCCATCCACACAATCACCAGAATTGTTCCTTACATACTTGGGAACGTGGTCAATATTCATTAGGAAGAAGGAAGAAATGCACTTGGAAGCATGAAGTACCATTGAACGTGCGTGGAGAAAGATAGGGGGAAAAATATATAACTTGGGAAGGTCTAGTCATTTTGAAAGCTAGGGTCCCATCTGTAATCTTTCAGCTCATTTGGAAAGCCGAATCTGAGATTCTTGCACACGTTTTCTGTTTTAAGATCTCAAACGGACAAGGTTGAGTCAGTGGCCACAGCCAGTCATCTGTTTTCTTTGCCTGTTTGTTTGTTTGTCTTCTAATGGAAAGAGAGAGAAACCATGAGGTCCAGAGTTTCAGACATGGCTGGTCTGTTATTAATGAACCAGGGGGCCGAGATGCAAGAAGTTCATTAGTGGCTTCTGTGGAGACGTCTGAGGCCCTCGGTGCTCAAAGGAAATGGAAAAGCTGCCAGCTAACAGCAAGGAACATCTAAATCATTGCACTTAGGAGGAGAACTGGAAAAACAAGACAAGAATTTTACCCTCCCCAGAAAAATCAGAGTGAAAGAAAGCCTTCATTGAGTACCTATACGGAATGTCTTAAGTCAGGCGGCTCAGCAAACAGTAACTGTTGATGAAGGCAAGAAGAGAAACAGGGAAGCGTTGATTGTGTGCAGAGAGCACTTGAATTTCTAGAACACTAAGTCAAACACACCCTGGTCAGCACTGACTCAGAACCCACCATCTGACGGCCCCTCGGTCAATGACAAGAGGCTAGGCCTCTTCCAATATCCCATAGCTTGGTGGCTTGTGTCATATCAAACAACCAGTGTTTATTATTAAATGTTTGCCATGTGCAGGATGCTCTGTGAGTCTCTGCTGGGCGGCAGAGAAGTGTCTCTCCTTAGAAGGCGCGCCCCGAGTATTTGCAGAAACAGGACAGAAACACAAAAAAGGATCAGCCGTTTGCAGCAAAGTGCCAAGTAGCCAAGTGCTGATACATATTCCAGAGGTTGAGAGGAGGCAAACGTGGCGGGATGTAAGGTGCTTCCCCGGACTACTCAGAGGCCAAAGTACATCGGGGCTGAATGGGAGTTAAGAAAGCAGTGTGGTCCAAAGCTTTTGAGGAATGAGAGCCTAAAGGTACCCGAGAAGTGCCTGTGGTATTGCGGGGACTGACAGCTCTTCAGAGGATTTTGGTATTTGGGCCCAACTCCACCATGGGCATCTGGCAAGTTATTCAGCCTCTCCACACTCAGTTAGCTCATGGATAAAATAGGAATGATAACACCCAGCAAAATCAGTCAGGAGAATTAAATATTATCATGCAGCAACTCTGACATTGGCGCCCTCAATTCCAAACGGAGCCTCAGAACCTTTCTTAACACAGAGCCTCAGGAGGCTGGCCATTTGGAGCTGAATGGCATCCCCAGTGAGATTCCATATGTAAATGATACTTAAGCAGCGAAAAATAGAAATATTTATCATTTTGTTTGTTTTGGTTTGGTTTTTTTGAGTTGGAGTCTCACTCTGTCACCCAAACTGGAGTGCAGTGGCTGCTCCCGGCCACCGCAGCCTTGACCTGCTGGGCTCCGGCGATCCTTTCACCTCAGCCTTCCAAGTAGCTGGAACTACAGGTGCACGCTACCACACCCAGCTAATTTTTTTGATTTATTGTAGAGATGAGGTCTCGCCAAGTTGCCCAGGCGGGTCTCGAACCCGCGGGCTCAGGCTATCCACTTACCTCAGCCTCCCAAAGTGCGGGATTACAGGCTGAGTCACCAAGCCCAGCTGACATATTTATTTTTCAATAAATCAATGGGAGGAATTACTGCTGTTGGTGACAAAGTCCTGTAGACAGATTAAAGACTACTATTTTTAAAAAATCTGTCATCTAACTCCTTTTTATTTATTTATTTATTTTTTGAGTTGAAGTCTCACTCTGTCACCTAGACTGGAGGGCAGTGGCACACTTCTGGCCACTGCAGCCCCGACCTGCTGGGCTCTGGTGATCCTTTTGCCTCAGCCTTTCAAGGAGCTGGAACTACAGGCACGTGCTACCACACCCGGCTAAGTTTTTGCTTTATTGTAGAGATGAGGTCTCTCCAAGCTGTCCGGGCTGGTCTCAAACCCTCAGACTCAGGCATCCGCTCACCTCGGCCTCCCAAAGTGCTGGAATGACAGGCTGAGCCACCAAGCCTGGCCTAACTCCTTTCATAAGCATAAATTATTCCTCAGTTAGATTTGCAGCTTCCAAGCCTCCCTAGATCATCCCCATGAGTTAAAACCAGTGACACAGAAAGCGTCTGAAATAACTGATCGTCCTCACAGAATCTACTTCAGAGCACGATTTGCATTTGCACTTTTAGGTATGGCAGGCAGCAGCCTGGTTTGAGATGAGGGTGTGGCGAGTCACGTGAGGTCATTCACTGTCGTGCCTAGAATGACCTGCCGCTCCTCTTGGCCTGCTTCCATCTTTCTTTCAGACAAGGAGGCTAAAGATTGTGGACAGCCACACACCCTCTGTTGCCAGACAGTCCCCTCCATGATGTGCCTGTTTTTCATCCAATGAGCAAAGTACATCTAGAAACCACCAGAGCTCATGGGAGAAGGGACCTCAGAGGCGATTTCACGCTCTCTCCCATCCGACGTACCGTTCTCCTCCTCGGAGGCACGTAGGAAGTGAAAGGGCAGACCGAAAGTGGGAAGCCATTTTTTCTCTTTCTTTCTTTTTTTTTCTTTTCTGAGTTGGAGTCTCACTCTGTCGCCCGGACTGGAGTGCAGTGGCTGTTCCCGGCCACCACAGCCTTGACCTGCTGGGCTCCGGCAATCCTTCCGCCTCAGCCATCCAATTAACTGGAACTACAGGCGTGCACTACCATGCCCGGCTGATTTTTGATTCATTGTAGAGATGAGGTCTCGCCAAGTTGCCCAGGCGGGTCTCGAACCAGTGGGCTCAGGCAATCCACTCACCTCAGCCTCCCAAAGGCGTGGGATTACAGGCTGAGCCACTGAGCCCGGCTTGGAAGCCATTTTTCATCTTGTTCTTAAACCCTGACACAATGATGAGAAAGTAGAAGCTATGCTTTTGGAGAAATGCACACTTTGGGTCAAATTAACTTTCCTGACTCTGGCTTTTCAGAAACAGACTTCCAGGTATCAGAGGTGTCTCATCGTGTCAATCAAGCTTGCCTAGAGTGAAGGGAATTTGCAGAGCCTAAGACATCATGCATTGGGCGAGGACTAGAAAAGTCATGAAACTTGTCATTACAAAAGTGATGACCGCTCTGGGGGAGCAGGTAGGGATTCGATCTTCCAGTAAATTGGGAGCTATCTACAGGGAAGTCAAGGATGCCCCAAAGCTACCCACTGGGACTGCCTAGGAGATAAGGGGAGGTACACCCTCCATTAGTTCTAAGGAATGTCATTCGGAAGGTGCAGGAGAATTCGAATCCTTGTCACACCCTTCTCTAGGGCTGTGATAATGTGGGCAGACATCAGGGGTCTCTGTGCCATAGATTCTCCAAGACATCCACAGGTGGTCGATAAGGAAGTCACAGCAATCACATGCAACATCGCCAAGGGAAGGATTTAAGCCAGGACTCACTTAGAGTGTGGGCCCACTCCCTGTCTGTGGGGGGAGAACTTTCCTTAAATAAATCTTTTCTTCTCTCACCTCCGTGTGTTGCAATTCTTTGCCTTTCCTCGGATCTCTGGGTTCCCAGCATGCACCCCCAGCTTGCCGGCTCCGGCGGTGCTGCACCCCTCTGTGCTGCACCTCTCCCCTCCATCCATCCACCCTCACCCTGTCTGCACCCTAACAGGAAGGCCCCAACCTGTGCATCCAGCAAGACTGAAGTATAGGCATGTCCATGCCATGAAGAGAAGTTCAAGCATCTGGAGCAGCTGCACCTGGGAAAAAGAGAAGACCTCCTCCCCTTCCATAACCTTCCCTAGGGAGGCCAGCCACTGCTGGCCTGATTCCACGCAGGCTTGCATCTGTGTCCCAAATGGCAGAACTTGGAGAGACGGGATGACAGGAACCCTCACTTGGATAGATCCACAAGGCTGTATGGGCCAGGAAGGAGAGATGTGAAAAACAGAGAAGTCCAAACACGCCTGCCTTACATGGTTCAAAGGGCATGCCTGTGGTCCAGGAACACCCAGCTCCAGGAACAGAAGGAGGCTGGGATGAAAACAGGCATGGAGGTGACTCCCTCCAGACTGCTTAATGGGAAGATGAAGCATTGTGTGCAGCTTTGTCGTGGAGGGAACCCAAGCGGCTGGCCGGTGGAAGGATGACGGGAGGACTCGGCTGCACACCATTATTTACCCCCTTTGATTCACTAAAGTATAAATAATCAAAATGATACATAAATTTAATTGCCAGTGTCATGTAGTTATTTTTGAGGAACGACCACAAATCTGAGATCTGGTATTTAGCAAACAACTCTGGCTACCTACTCAGACTAAACACAGAGTATGTTTCCCAGGCTGAAATTTTGCGAAAACAAAAATGTCTTTAGAGAGAGAACAAGCTAGTACTATTGCTTTAAAAATCACTTTAGGAAAAGTTTCCTTACTAAAACTAAAATAAAACAGAGACAATGTAATCCACTTTGCTGGCTGGCCCTGATCCGCCCTGCGGTGCCATGTTATTACCTGCATTTCGTTGACATCCCACATGAATGTTGCCCCACCAACAGGCTATGGGAGCAGATAGATTCCTCTCTATGGTGAAGCTTTATTTCTCTGTCAGCAGAAGTTTGCAGACATTTGGTTTCTGGACCCTTTTACACTTGTAACATTCACCCAGACCCTGAAGACCTCTCGTTTTGGTGTTTGTGTTTGCTTTGCTTTTTTTGGTCAAGGTCTCACTCTGTCACCTAGGCTAGAGTGCAGCAGCACGGTCAAGGCTCACTGCAGCCTTGACCTACTGGGCTCAAGTGATCCTCTCACCCCAGCCTTCCCGGGAACTGGGACTGTAGGCATGTATCACCACACCCAGCCTTGTTATAAGTGTTATATCTATTGATATTTACTGCATTGAAAATGATGCATGTTTCTATAAAGATAATTATGTTTTAAAACAAAACAAAGTGTAGCAAAAATAGCAGCCTTGTCTTGCGTATTTGCACATCCCTTTAATGTCTAGAGTAGCAGAAAAGAGCTGGATACTCACATCCACATTCACATTTTAGCTGTTGGGATGCACTGTTTTGATTAAAGTGCAGGGTACAAAGAACATCTAACTTTATACATCCATGTAGAAAAGAATGAAAAGTATTCCAGCAGGCTTTCCAGAGAGTTATGGATACCATTCTACTCAAACTCAACGAGTAATAGCTTCTAAAAGACCAGCTGCCATGTGGAAATGGAAATGTTATTAATGAACTTTCTGTGTGCTATTGCCCTGAAAGTCATTGGTCTGTCTTGTACTTAAAATGAGTCTTTTACCCATGAACGATTTTTATAAGATAATTTTATAAGGCCACTTATACTTATTTTGCAATATCCAAAAACCACACAGATCTATGAGACCACAGCCTCACAAAAACCTTCAAGTATGAAGAATCTTCCAAGTTCACGGTGGTGGATACAAGTTTTCCAAAAGTGTGGATTTTGCTTGTAAACTTGCATCTTGTCTTTGACAAGTATTTGTTAATTATTTTCCTGGAAGAGAGAAGGGCTTGTTTTGTTCATTTTTTGAGAAAATGTGTACTCAAATCTGAATAGCCATGCTTTGTCTGTCAGACATTCTTAGAGATAAAAATGATAATCCATGAAAAAAAGTGTCTAGCTCAGCTCACAACTCAAACCATTTTCCAGGAACCCTTCCTGGAGATCACCACCAGTAGGGGATAGAACAGAAGTGATTTATGCATACCTCTTATGAAATTTGAAAGAGGTGTGCACATAAGAGTTAAGACAATACATTTAGTCAGTGTGCGGTTTAAGCAGAATATATAAGTGAAATTGCTTTTAAATTTGCTTATTTATTTATTTAATTTATGTGAGTATTTGGTGGCAAAGATGACAAAGACCACCGGTATCATTCTAGCCACTGATTTGATGTGTGCTAAAAAGACACCAGCAGTTCCACTCACTGTAGCTTTTGCCCTATCCGTGCAAATGTAATACAAGGAAAGATGCAAATAATGTCTTAGCATTCTTGTCGAAATAGGCTTGATCTTGGAGCTACTCTGAAAGTGTCTCAGGGACCCGTGGGGGGTCCGCAGAACACAGCTTGAGAATTCCTGTCTTAGAGTATTTCAACGAATTTTGCAAGTGGAAATAAGGGGTAGAAAGGAAGCACATTCAAATGAGTAGCGACTACTAATTTTTCTCACGAATACTTTAGATCAAAGTTGATAAACATATCAAAATACAGGCCTACTGTGTTGCCAAAAACTCTTCCCTTTTGCCCCACACCTTTTTGTACATGACCTTGATTACTTACATGTCTCTGTGCTTCAGATCTTGTGACTGTAAAATGGAAATGATAAAAGCACTTACACACATTTTTGTTTGTTTCACAATTGCAAGCCCTTCACTGAGGACGTCTATGACTCACGCAAGTGAAGTTATTTATGATACTTTTCTGTGATAAAAATATGACTGTACTTCTCCTTCTCATTCTGACGTCACAATGCCCTCTGATAGTTTCTTCCTGAAAGATTTTTAAAAATAAACTTAATACCGACAAGACAAAATTTGAAATGAAATGTGAAGTCTTCAAATTAGCACCTGCTACATTTTTATCTATAGAAAAGAGAACATGAATAGCATGTGTCCTTTGTACAATATGATTGACTAACTCAGAATGATGAAAGTGATGGTGAAAAAGTCTGTGAGCTTCATGCTGCAGCTCGAGACTTTAATGACAGAATGAAATAAAAGTATTACTCTCGATGTGCCTTGATGTTTTCCTTTATTAGAAACTATTTTCAAATAGCTAAGGGACAGCACCATTAGCAAAAATATTTAATTTTGCAGAATATTACTTTGAGTGCCGTCTGGCATGGGATGAGACATACTGCTCGGCATGAATTCCTAAGACGAATGAAGGCTTTGAATTTGAATAGAGGTATCACAAACTTCGGAAAATTGTTGCCTTCTTTCTGGCAAGAACTTTGAGAAATACCTCTGCCAGTGTTTACACAGTTTTAGGAGGGCTTCGGGGTTTATGATGAGATTAGCCTATTTTTTTCCCTGGTGCATGGCTTCCCAAGCCCACATGTGGAACTGTTTCTCCGAGAGTTTCCGAGCTCCTGCAGTCAGGAATAATCGAAGTCTAATAAAGGCAGTCAGCTTGAGAGAGCCTGGATTCAGATGTGCTCTCATTTTAGCAAGCCT
>NW_007143546.1:0-3040 GCF_000164805.1 Carlito syrichta | reverse complement strand
CTCTGTGTCCTCAGCAACAGGCCTTATACCACCTCTGAGGAATGTCAAATGCCTCCTCTCTTCCATCCTAACCGCCCTATGCCAGTAGCATTTGGATACCATCACCTTCTTAAATGTTAACAATGGCTTCCAAAATTCCTCAGTTAAAAGTCAAACTCAGAATCATGACTTTCCAGACCCATCGACTGTTAATTCATTCTTTTCTCAAACACTGATTGCATAGCTAACTTCAGGTATGTCGGCTTCTCTTCTGTGAAGGAAGAGCGATGCATCATGTTTTCAACAGCTACAAAACAATGGGGGAGACACATCTGTCTGAACTGCCTGACAACCAAAAAAAATCTCAGTGTGCACTAACCACGTGCCAACTGCTGTGTTCCATGTGAACTTACTAGGTGTCCGGTCACACTCTGACCATTCGATGACAATGTTGTCATCAACAACGATGCTTTATACCGACCATCAGACAAATAAGGAACCACCACAAGGTGCAACATGCCCTATGAAGAAAGCGTGGCCAGTGGGCAGGGTCTCCTTGGCTCTAGAAACAAAGGAACATCCAGTTTTGCCAGCCCTCTTAGCAGCAGTGCTTGCATGTCCTCAGAAAGACACAGAAAGACAGGTGAGTGGGTGAAGGAGTGAAAAGAAGAATAGACACAGGATCGCAAGTCCTCCATCCGTGGGAGACCCAGACATCTCCCACAACTTGCAAGGGGGCTTCAGTGGATACTTCCCTTTCGCCGTCCCTTGAGCTCCACTTAATCTTTGCACGAAGTCACAGCTGGAGGTGGTATTTCACTTTCATAACTTTCAGAATGTTTCTCACAGTCAAGTATTTGGTTTCGTGCCCATGTTTGTTTTGCACCTCCTTGTGCTACATGGCAACCCTACCTTCTGCAAGCCAAGGCCAAACAGAGCCTGTAAGGCAAGTTTCAAATGGCTGACAGTGCCAGATTCCAGATATAAGAAGGCATCTCTCCATCTCTCCTCTCTTTGGTCTCTCTCTCTCTCTCTCTCTCTTTTTCCTGGTGACAAAGAGAGTGATTTCTCTGCAGTGTTGCAGTGTGACATTTGAAGTTATGCCTAGCTTTTGCTAAGGGTAAGCAAACCACCCCCACTGGAAGAATTGGGAGAACACAGGATTCAAGAGCCCAGACGGTACTGGGAGACTTATTCCTCATCCTCTCGTGTGGTTCTGGTAAAAGTCAACCATGCTTATTTACTTTTCTCCATTTCCAGGTCCTCTGGAGATTCCTATGAAGACAAAAGAGAAAAGGCAGAGGTCAAAGAAAACAGCAAGGTTAGCTGATCAGATGAGAGAGGCAGTTAGACTTCATACTGAAGAGAGTAAGAAAGACCAAAGACTTTTTAAATACAGGTGAAGTGCCTTAGATGTTTTCATAAATGTCAAAATTAAGGCAACTTTAACATAAAAAGGAAGACTTTGTTAATATTACAATATTCAACGTTTACCTCTTCAAATATGTCAACTTTTCTTCTGTTGAACTTACAAAGTACTTAGTAACTCTGCTTTCAACACTTTTTAGGCCAACTGTAAACAGAGTAAGTTACCGTGAGGATGGGATTCTTGGAAATCAAAAGTCATATTCCTCCAGATCCCCGTGTCCTCCCTACTCGTGCCATCAGCAACAGGCCCTACCCCACCTCTGAGGAATGCCAAATGCCTCCTCTCTTCTATCCTAACTACCCTATGCCAGTAGCATTTGGATACCATCACCTTCTTAAATGTTAATAATGGCTTCGAAAATTCCTGTTAAATGTAAAGCTCAGAATCATGACTTTCCCAACCCATGGACTGCTAATTCATTCATCAGATACTGATTGCATAGCTAATGCAAATCAGGCATTTACCAGGTGTGGGGAATTTCAAGATGAAAGATGACCTGGGCTCCTTGCTGAGAAACGGCCTCCCACCAATCAGGGTTATAAATGCTAATGGTACAATGGAGACAAGATCCCTGAAACCCTGAGCTGAGGAGTCTGGAAGGCTTTCTGGGAGAGGTGAGGATTAGGCTGATTTTAAAAATAAAAAGTAGACATTGGCCAGGTAAATAAAGTTTATGTCCAAAAGCACAAAGACGAGAAAGAACACAATTTTGAAAACTAAAAGAAAACAGCATGGCTGAGGAGTCAGGCATGCCGGGCAGGGGCTGAGAACAGACTGTCGGGCAGGGGACCACTCACTAGGAGCCCTGCCAAGAGTATGGATTTTAACTCTAATGCATGGAGGTTGCCGCAAAGATTTTTCTTTTTTTTTTTTGGAGTTGGAGTCTCACTCTGTCGCCCAGACAGGAAGGCAGTGACACGCTCCTGGCCACCGCAGCCTCGACCTGCAATTCTTCCGCCTCAGCCTTCCAAGTAGCTGGAACTACAGGCATGCGCCACCACACCCGGCAAATTTTTGTTTATTGTTGAGATGAGGTCTTGCCAAGTTGCCCAGATGGGTCTCGAACCCGCGGGCTCAGGCAATCCACTCACCTCAGCCTCCCAAAGCACTGTGATCACTGAGCCACCGAGTCCGACAACAAAGACTTTTAAGAGAAGAGAAGCATGACCATTTTTGTATTTTAGAAAGATTCTTCCAAAAGTTTCATGAAGAATGGTTTGATATAAGGAGACCAATTCAGAGGCTATCAGAGAAACCTGGATGACGAATAATGAGAGCTTGGATTATGGCATCAATGACAGTAAGAGGAGTGTGAAAGATAAGATTTATACACAGTAAAACTGTAGTTTCTGGTAACAAACAGGATTGGGAAGGTCTTGCTGAGGGAGAGGGGAAATCAAATAAAGTGTGATTTTAAAGAAAAAATCAAGCCTGGGAAGAAAAGATATACTCAGTTGTGGACATGTTACTTTTGAATGGCCGTCCTCTTGACAAGTTTATATTACAGAAGCTGTCCTGGAACAGTAGGTCACATTTACATAATCTGAGAGCTTAGAACTGAGATCGTAAGTGAGCTTGTGTGTATTTCATACCTACAACACATGACATGTGATCTAGAAGATAAATCCAAAA
>NW_007143545.1:0-961 GCF_000164805.1 Carlito syrichta | reverse complement strand
AAAGAATTCCTGATCTGCTTCCTTTCTTTTCACAGTCAGGTATGTGTTCGGTCTATGATGGTGGCTAAATGATTGATTTCTCCAAGACCGAAGAGTCTTCATCAAAATTTTTTGGGTCTTACTACCCTTGACACACAGAGTAGTGCCTACAATGGTGTATAAAGAAAATTTCCATGGCTGAAGAAGCAGGAAATTGAGAGGCAGTGGCCTGACTCTTATGGAAACTCCACCCCATGTACTGGCACCATGGTAATTGTGCTTAGTCTGCTTTCTGGGACCAGCCCAGACCTGTCAAGTTCTCACTCTAAAAACTCACAGATGCATCCACCACCTATTTATGCACTTGCTTTCATATGCAAAGAGGTTGCTGCCCAGATGAGACACCTCATCAAGAAGGCTTACAAGTGAATGGCTTTATGATGACAGATTTATTCAGAGGCACCTTCCTTCTCCCATCTGTCCCTCCAGGACCACAGATGGGCATGTGCAGGGTACTTCTCTGGGTCCAGATTCCAGTCTGGCCTTTAGGGCCTGTGTTCTAACTGGCATCCAAGTATCAGCACCGCAACCCAGACCTCGTAAGCACAGTCTGCCCTGAGCTAAACCACCACAGATAGGCACATTCAGGAAGACTTTGGAAGCGAAACAGGTGCACATGCATTTTGGTAAGGATTTCCATTTTACTCCGAGCTGAAAACTTAGATTCGGCCATTAAATTTCTGAGCCAGGAGGAGTCTCAAAAACCACCCACACACAAAATAAATAGGTCAACACATAACCCAGACAGACCAGAAGAGGCATGTGAAACAGAAAGGAAAATTTGTAGAGGAGTGTGTTTAATGAGAGGGTGAGTTACGGCAGCAAAAACAGTGTGATTGGGGACAAGCAAAGCAACAGCAATTTGAATGTGTCCCGAGGACAGGCATCCCTTGTGATCCAGTGAAACGACCAAGTGTCTTCT
>NW_007143544.1:0-4918 GCF_000164805.1 Carlito syrichta | reverse complement strand
CAAAATTCGTGTTGTCACTCTTTTTTTTTGAATTGGAGTCTCACTCTGTCGCCCAGACTGGAGTGCAGTGGCCGCTCCCGGCCATCGCAGCCTCGACCTGCTGGGCGCCGGCGATCCTTCCACCTCAGCCTTTCGAGTAGCCGGAATTACAGGCGTGTGCTACCATGCCCGGCTGATTTTTTGATTTATTGTAGAGATGAGGTCTTGCTGCCCAAGCCGCGGGCTCAGGCAATCCACTCACCTCAGCCTCCCAAAGGCGCGGGATTACAGGCTGAGCCACCAAGCCTGGTTGTGTTGTCACTCTTGTGTTTCCACAGTAGCTAAAACTCTCATGCCATTTAAAAAAAAAAAGGAAAAGAAAAAGAAGGGAGTACAATATGAAGTCTGTAGGCAACTCTGAGAAATGCAAGTCTTTTATCGAGGAGGCGCCGGGTTACAGCTCAGCAGACGTGTTGAATGAGGGTACGTCCAGACTGTTGTAGGCAGAAGCTGGTGGAGTTCGACACTTTTGGTCTGGAAACAAGGGGAGGAGATGCCCACTTTGCTCTTGCCCTGCCTGACATCCTGACGTCTTGCTCCAAATTCCACGGATCAGTAACTGACCCAGGCCTAACTCACAACGACCTACTGAGCACTCCTGCTACTCACCAAAGCCCTCCAAACCATCCTTCAATTTGTTTGTTGCATGACATAACTTTGACTCGACAGACAAAAAACACAAAAATCACCTGCTGTCAAACTCAGACTGTCGTTTTAAATTTGCGACTGTTTTCACCAGAGCCAACAGAAATTGTAGAATAAATCATCATCGGGACAACCAGCATGCCACCTTCCAAATTATCATAAAGACGGTCAGCATTCTACAACCTCGTCTATTCTTTGAAAACAGAAACACAGACTACTTTTACCCAGTAGGGTCTTTGCAAATGCACACTGCTTCAACAATTTAAATCTAAGAAGATGGTAATTATGTAGGAGGTAGAAAGATCGGTAATGTTTTATAGTCCTACCAGATGAAGCTGAGTCTCACTATATTTGCAGATAGGATAATAAAGTATTTTAACTTCATGTCACAACTTGATTTTGTGATATACTTTTTGGGCTACTACATATTAACAGGTTTTCTTTTTTCTTTTTTTTTTTGAGTTGGAGTCTCACTGTCACCCAGACTGGAGTGCAGTGGCCACTCCGGGCCACCGCAGCCTCGACCTGCTGGGCTCTGGCGATCCTTTCGCCTCAGCCTTCCAAGTAGCTGGAACTACAGGCGCACGCTACCATGCCCTGCTAATTTATTTGATTTATTGTAGAGATGAGGTCTCACCTGCCCAGGTGGGTCTCGAACCCACAGACTCAGGCAATCTACTCACCTCAGCCTTCCAAAGGTGTGGGATTACAGCCTGAGCCACCGAGCCCGGCTATTAACAGGTTTTCAAAGGTTGCTCTACCCAGTTCCTGTGTTAACCAGGAATGCCCAACAGAGCCTGTCTCCAGAGAGGGAAGTTTGGGTTTTCCACGGAAAGAAAGTCCAACAAAATGATATTGTGATTACTTTGCCCATTCCAATATGCTCTGAATCAAGGTTAGATAAGCCTTTTATTTTTTTATTTTTTATGTTTTTGGGTTGGAGTCTCACTCTTATTGCCCAGGCTGTAGGAGTGCAGGGGCATGCTCAAGGCCACCGCATCCTTGACCCACTGGACTTAGACGATCCTCCCGCCTCAGCCTTCCAAGTAGCTGGAACTACAGACATACACCACCACACCTGGTTAGTCTTTGTGATTTATTGTAGAGACAAGGTTTCACCAAGTTGCTCAGACTGGACTTGAACCCCCGGGCTCAGGCAATCCTCTCGCCTTGGCCTCTCAAAGTTCTGGGATTACAGACAGCCACCACACCTAGCTTAGATAAACCTTTTCAATCTAGAAGCATACACTCCCACCAACAGTGTAGGCATTCCCTTTTCACCACATCCTCTCCAGCATCTGTTGTTTTTTGAGTTACTGATGATGGCCATCTTGACTGGAGTTAGGTGGTATCTCAGGTGGTTTTAGTTTGCATTTCTTTGATGACTAGTGAGGCTGAGCCTTTTTTCATGTATCTGTTTGTTGCTTATATGTCTTCTTTTGAGAAGTGTCTATTCATATCTTTTGCCCATTTTGTAATGAGGCTGTTGTTTTTTTCTTTTTGGCATATTTGAGTTCCTTGTAGATCCTTGATGTTAGGCCTTTGTCCGACATGAAGTTGGCAAATATTTTTTCCCAGTCTGAGGGCTGTCTCTCCATTCTCTTGGAAGGTTCTTTGGCTTTGCAGAAGGTTGTCAGTTTGATGAGCTCCCACTTATCTATCTTATCTCTTATGACACGGGCACTTGGGATTTTGATCAGGAATTGGTTCCCAGTTCCAACTTCCATAAGGGTGTCTCCTGCATTTTTCAAGAATCTGATAGTTCGGGTTTTTACAACAGCCTCTGTGGAAAATAGTGGGCAATTCCTAAAAGATCTAAAAATCGACCTTCCATACAACATTGCAATCCCCCTACTGGGAATATACCCAGAATAACTCAAATCACTCTATAAAAAAGATACCTTTACACATATGTTTATTGCAGCATTGTTCACAGTAGCAAGAACATGGAACCAACTGTGTGGCCCATCAAAAGAGGACTGGATTAAAAAAATGTGGTGTATATACACAATGGAATATTACACAGTCATAAAGAAGGACAAAGTCATGAACTTCACAGCAACCTGGATGGAATTAGGGTCTACAACACTGAGAGATCTTTCACAGAAACAAAGAACTGAGTATCACATGTTCTCACTCATAAGTGGACTTTGAACAATTATTGTAATACTATAGGAAAAAGGATTGACCCTAGTGGGAAACTGCCAGGGGAGAGGGGCACACCTCATCAACAGGGGTACCTGCATAATGTAACCATTTGTATACCTAACCCTGGACTGTACCCCACATCACCAAATAAAAAAAAATTAAAAGCTTAAAAAGTAAATAAATAAAATAAAAATGACAATAAAGTGGAAATAAATAGATCTAGCAGCATTTTGGCCAAAACATAGCTTAGCATATTCAGAAAGTTCTAAGTGCCAAGAGCCAAAATTGCAAAGCAAAAAATGATTATTAATACAAAAACTGAAAACCAAATTTTATCTTCTTTCACTTACCATAATTTGAAAAGAAAAGAACCAAGAAAAGTAATGAAATACTCTAATCCACAGATAAAATTAAAGGCATTATTATTTTTTCTTTATTTTAAAGATGTGGGGTACAATTCAGGGTTAGTTATATAAACATTGATCATGCATGCACCCTTGTTGATGAGGTGTGCCCCTTCCTCCCCTGTCGGTTTCCCTCAAGTGCCACTCCCACCTCCCCTCCCCTGACAGTTTCCCACTACTGCCAATCCCTTTCTTATAGCATTATGATCATTGTTCAAGGCCCGCTTATGAGTGAGAACATGTGGCACTCTGTTCTTTGTTTCCATGATAGCTCACTGATTTTGATCGACTCTAAATCTATCCAAGTTGCTGCGAAGTCCGTGTGTTTGCCCTTCTTTATGGCTGCATAATATTCCATTGTGAATATGCACAATTTTAAAAATCAAGTCCAGCTTTTATGGGCAGCATGGTTGGTTTCATGTTTTTGCTGTTGTGAAGAGAGCTGCAACAAACATGCATGTGCAGGCATCTTTTTGGTGGAATGACTTGAGTTCCTCTGGTTATATTCCCAATAAGGAGATTGCTGGGTCATATGGAAGGCCAATTTCTAATTCTTTCAGAAATCTCCAGACTGTTTTCCAGAGAGGCTGTACAAGTTTGCATTCTCACCAGCAGTGTAGAAGCATTCCTTTTTCTCTGCATCCTCGCCAGCATCTGCTGTTGTTTGTTTTATTAACGATGGCCATTTTTACTGGAGTCAGGTGGTACCTCAGTGTGGTTTTGATTTGCATTTCTCTGATGATTACTGAGGCTGAGCGCTTTTTCATGTGTCTGTTATCTGCCCATATATCTTCTTTTGGGACTATTCATGTCTTTTGCCCACTTTTTAAAGGGGCTGTTTGTTTTTTTCCCTTCGGTGCATTTGAGTTCCTTGTAGATCCTAGATGTTAGGCCTTTGTCAGACATATGGTTGGCAAATATTTTTTCCCCAGTGTGTGGGCTGTCTCCCTGCTCTCTTGATGGTTTCTTTTGCTTTGCAGAAGCTTGTCAGCTTGATGAGGTCCCACTTGTCTATCTTATCTCTTATGGTGTGGGCACTTGATGTTCTGGTCAGGAATTGGTTGCCAGTTCTAATTTCCATAACGATGTCTCCTGCATTTTCTAAGATTATTATAGTTTGAGGTTTTCCATTTAGGTCTTTGATCCATTTAGAGTTAATTTTTGTGTATGGTGATAGGTAGGGTCCTGTTTCAATCTTCTGCACATGATCAGCCAGTTTTCTTAGCATCATTTACTGAATAGATTCTCCTCACCCTAGTGGTTATTGATGGAGGTAAAGCATTATGCTTTTTATAAATAGACATAATATACTTTGAATAATATAGCTACAAAAATTGTACAAAACAGATAAACTGATTTTTTTTCTTTTGGCATTCACTCTGGCAAAGAGAATGGAATAGCTACTTCCTATTTTTAAAAAGTACATTTTTTTATTTTGACAACTGGAAAATCCCACCATTTTGTTTCCTATGTCTTTGTTTATTCTTTTTAAAGATTAAAAACTTAACATTCTTACCATTTAAAACACCTTTTGATGGTCATTTAGTAAATAGAATAAAGTTACATTCGTCTGAAGAATTTTCAGAAGAAATTAAATTGTTTCTAAGTGGTATACTTTCAATGAAAGAAGGAGCAGTTTAAATAACTTAGACTCTATTTTTTCTCACTAAAGATAACCCCCA
>NW_007143543.1:158542-222626 GCF_000164805.1 Carlito syrichta | reverse complement strand
CTAATAAGGAATTTCACTGCCTTAAAAAAAAAAAAGGACTATTAAGCCACTTAGTGACTCGTTTGACCAAACTTCACCCAGGCAGTCTCGGGCCAAGCATGGGTTTATGTCCGGGCAGTTGTCTCTCACAGGAGAGCTGCTTGCCTGGACTGGCTGCAGGGTGGATGTGAAGGGAGCTAGAAGCTTTGTGAAAACGAGGTGGACTCAGCTAGCTTGTGCTCCTTTTCCTGGACAACCTTCAGCCTGGCGCATGGCCACCTGTTCAGATCGCAGGTTCTTTGCTCACAGCCTTAGCTCTGTGAGAATCTTCTTTACCGCCTTCTGCATGGAGGTAAAACTTTACAATGCTTGGCGGGCCTTCACAACTACCCAGATGCCAACCGATCGCCCTGAAGCCCAGCTATCATCCTGAGATCAGATTTGCAGCCACTTAGGAAAGAAAAGTGTTTGTCCCCGTGTTGGGCCGGCCCTTGCTTTTATGACCAGATGCACAACCGCAGCAGTTAAAGTGTGGCAGATTAGATCCAGGGCGTGTCATAAATCCTCGACAGCAGGCATTCCCAAGGCTGGGGTGAGTCAGGGCCCCGGGAGTGACTTTTATGGATGCAGATGAGGATGCCTTTTAAATGAAGTTGCTTGGTTTGATATTAGGACCCGGGGCTCTTAAACTCTGAGGTCAGGCGAGCCATGCGTTCCCTGCAATAATTAGGAACAGTCAAGACAGAGACGCAGACCAGAGCACCCCGGCTGAAATCTGGATGCCCGTCCATGGGGGGGCTGAGGGGGGAGGCGTGGAGACAAATGGCCGGGGGCTGGTGTGCTGTGGGGCTTGCCTGGTGCTCAAGCCATATGGCTCTCCTTCCCTGCCTCCTGGAAAGGAGGAAGCAACTTTAGGGGAGAACAGGGGCCTTGGTTAGGTTCCCTCCCAGGTCCCTCGTTGATTAGTTTGCTAGAAGTGATGGGATGTAAGCAGGAGCCGTTAGGGGGCCTGTGTGTGCCCAGTTGCTTTGCTTTCTCTCTCTCCCTCTCTGTCTTCTTTCTGTCTCTTAGACACACACATGCCTTTGTTTAGAGAGTACAGAGGGGCAGCTGCTGCATGGGGTTACCTGGTTGTATCCGTGGGCACCAATGAGAGCAACACTTACGAGCCTCTGGGCTGGGCACGTCTCATGATCTCTTAGGCCAGCAAGACCAACTTAGTTGGATCTTTCTGATGCCATTTCGCAGGCAGTGGAGTGAGACTCAGGGCTTGCTTGAGTCACTCATGGTGCGGATGGGGCCCTGGGAACGCAGGCCCAGTGTGTGTGGGCGTAAAGGTGGCATGTCCTCCCACCACTGCGCAGCTGCAGGGTGTGCTTCTGCAACTGGTGAGGCTAGCTGTGCCTGTCAGAGGAAGAGAGCTCGGTGAGAAAATACA
Source organism: Carlito syrichta (assembly GCF_000164805.1). Taxonomy (NCBI): domain Eukaryota; kingdom Metazoa; phylum Chordata; class Mammalia; order Primates; family Tarsiidae; genus Carlito; species Carlito syrichta. Next base: position 221,209 of record NW_007143543.1, on the reverse strand, counting down.
GGCCCGGGTGTGCTGGGTGAGTCTGCAGAGAAGTGCCTTCAACAATATTTGCTGGAGTCTGTATCTGTGTTTGACTTCCAGCCCATCCCCAGAGCTTCAGTCTTCCTCCGGCTTCTCGGTGGCCCCAGAAGTGTGTGATTGAGGGAGGAGCGGGAACATCTGGTCCTTTGCATGAGTCTCTTCGCACTCCAAGGTCTCTGCTGTTAATCTTTTGAGTGACAGAGGCTTAAGGATTGGCATCTCCTCCAGCTGGCTCTCTAGGAAACTGAGAGCATACCCTTTGGGCTTAACTGTATTTGGCTCCCTCCTGGACCCCTCCCCCGCCAGGCCCAGACCCGGGCCCTGGCCCACTCCTTTTGCTTCCAGCCTTCCTTCATGAAATTCCTGATGTTTGCTTGCCTCTGGAAACTGGCAGCTATCAGGTGTCAGATTGGAGGCTGTTATGTAGGAAGCACCTGATCTGGGGGTCTCTTGACTCTCAGCAGCCACCTGGCTACCTGGGCTGCTGGGCAGGATTCTTTTAATTACTGACGATGCAGTCATTTCTTTAATCCCATGCAATTTACTGAGAATGTTTCGGAGGAGGGGCCCTCTGTCAACAGGTCAGGCCCAGTCAACTGCTTGTCTGTCTAACTCTGTCTTTCTGGAAGACAGGCTGCTGGGTGAGGGCAGGAGCTGTTCCTGGCATGCTGTGATGTGTCCTCAGAGCTCAGCATTGGCCCAGGCTACCGGTGAAGAGCTCCCTTGTTGGTGTTTGTGGAGTGAACAGATAAATGCTGATAGTATGTGTCCACCATGACCCACTATGACTGGAGGCAGGCACTAGATTCAAGAAGTTTGAGACATAGAAGATGCCATGGTCAAGAGGTCTGAGCCAGACATTGGTTTCTTTTTTATTTTTTAAATCTGACAGACAACGGGGTATGTATGCATCATGTACCACATGATGTTTTGAAGTATCGTGGGATGGGTAAACCTAGCTAACCAATGACTGCTTGACCTCACATGGTTGTCGTTTTTGTGGCGAGAGCACTTATCCGCTCTGCCTTTTCATATACAATAACTTGTCAACAACCGATTGCTTGAATGTATTCCTCTTACCTGACTGTAATTATATGCCCTGGTGCCAAACCTCCCCATTCCATCCTCCCTCCCTTGCCCCTCCTCTGCCCTTGGCAGTTGCTGTTCTACTCTCTGCTTCTAGGTCTGCTTCTCTGCTTTGTCTTTCTGGGTCTGACTGATTTCGCTTAACATAATGCCCTCCAGGTTCATCTAGGTTGTTGCAAAGGATTTCATTCTTTTTTATGCCTGGAAGGCATCCCATTGTGTATCTGCATGGCGTTTTCTTTGTCCATTCATCTGTTGATGGACACTTGGGTTAATTCCATATTTTGGCTGTTGTGAATGGTGCTGCAGATGTCTCTTCAACACGCTGATTTCATTTCCTTTGAGTGTATAACCAGAAGTGAGATTGCTGGGGTTTTTTTATTTTTATTTTTTGAATTGGAGTCTACTCTGTTGCCCAGACTGGGGTGCATGCAGTGCATGCTTCCAGCCACCGCAGCCTCAACCTGCTGGGCTCTGGCGATCCTTCCGCCTCAGCCTTCCAAGTAGCTGGAACTATAGGCGCATGCTACCATGCTCGGCTAATTTTTTGATTTACTGTAGAGATGAGGTCTCGCCAAGTTGCCCAGGTGGGTCTCGAACCCATGGGCTCAGGCAGTCCACTCACCTCAGCCTCCCAAAGCGCAGGATTACAGGCTGAGCCACCCAGCCCAGCTGATTGCTGGGTCTTAATGGTAGTTGGTATTTTCCATTTTTGAGGAACCTACCTCCTTACTGTTTTCCATAATGGCTGTACTAATTTACATTCCTACTGGCCGTGTGGAAGAATTCCCTTTTCTTCACATCCTCACCAGCACTTGTTATTTTTTGTCTTTTTGATGAAAGCCATTCTAACATGAGTGACGTGATGCCTCACTGTAGTTTTGGTTTGCATTTCTCTGATGATTACCAATGTTGGGCACTTTTTTTCATATACTGGTTGGCTGTTTATATGTCTTCTTTTGAGAAATACCCATTCGGATCTTCTGCCGTTTTTTCACTTTGTGTGTGTGTGTGTGTGTGTGTGTGTGTGTGTGTGTGTGATTTTAGTGTTTTGGGCTCCCTGTATGTTTTGGATACAAACCCCTCATCAGATGTTCAGTTTGTGATAGTTTTCTCCCATTTGGCAGATCATCTCTTCACTCTGTGGACTGTGTCCATTGCTGTGCAGAAGCTTTTTAGTTTGATGCCATCCCATTTGTCTATAATTGCTTTTGCTTTTGAGTTCTTAGCCAATGTTTCTTTCTCCCAGATCAATGTTATGGAGCTTCTCCCTATGTTTTCTTTTAGTAGTTTCAGAGTTTTGAGTGTTACATAAGCCTTTATTCATTTAAAAGTTGATTTTTCTATACAATGAGAGATGAAGCTCTAATTCCTGCAGGTGGTTTTCTCAGCACAGTTTATTGAAAATTAGCCTTTCCCCACTCTGTGTTCTTGTCACCTTTGCTGATAATCAGTTGGCTGTAAATATGTGGATTTGTTTCTGGGCTTTGTATTTTGTTCCATTGGTCTATGTGTCTGTTTTTATGCCATTACCATGCTGTTTTGTTTACTACAGCTTTGTAGTATAATTTGAAGTCAACCTCCAGCTTTGTTCTTTTTACTCAAGATTTGGTTTGGCTATTTGGGTCTCTTAATAGTTCCACAAAAATTTTAGGGTTGCTTTTCCATCTCTGTGAAGAATGTCATTGGTATTTTGATAGGGATTGCATTGATGTTTGGATGTTTTAGTAATATTTATTCTTCTAATCTAAGAACGTGGGATCTCTTTTCATTTATTTATGTCTTCAATCAGAAGTTGATTTCTTCATTGTTTTGGGCACCTTCTTTATTTGTTCTCTCTTCTTTCAGTTACTTGACTGATCCTTCAAAACTCAGTTCCAGCATCCCTCTCTAGAAACTCTTCTGCAGAACATTTCTTTGATTAGAGTTGATTGCTCTCTCTTTGGGCAGCTCCTGTGTCTGGCCCGCTTGTGTTCTCCATTCTCCTAACCCTTCTGCAGTGAGCATCTTCATCTCAGCACTGAGTTGTCCTCCAGCACTTCATGCCCGAATCTGTCTTGTCCAGTGAATAACCTTGTCTTGCCCAGTGAATAACCTTGTGGGTCTCATAGTGAGACCTGGTCATTAGTGTGCTTGTTGTGCTGTAAAGCATTCTGTAAATATTTGTTGCGATGAATGGGACTGTGTTGTGATGTCCAGCCTGGACCCCTGCTCTCATTTAAACCTGAAAGTCGATTCCTTACAACCTGACTTTTCCATTTTTAGGCTTTTATTTTTTGTTTAAAGATGGATGTGTGTGGCGGCTACGAGAAGGTTGGGGCAAGAGAGACTTGAGCAGGGACGCTGACATGAGCTCTGCCCTGGTCCCTTTTCTCGTGCTGCATTTGCTGAAAGTGAAGCAGCACCTAAACTGCTCCCTTTCTCCTGACTAGCCTGCCCAGCATCTGGTCCAGGTAGGTCCTTGTGTCTGTCTGTTCAGATGCTCTTTCTACTGTCTGTGTGCCTGACAAGGACCCTTCTTTTCCAAGTGGGGGGATTCAGCCAAGAGGCTACTCAGATGTTAGGCCAAGAGCCCGATTTAACCATTTCGGTAGAGCTGACGTGTGAAATTTTTTTTTTTTTTTGAGTTGGAGTCTCACTCGGTCGCCCAGACTGGAGTGCAGTGGCTGCTCCCGGCCACCGCAGCCTCGCCTGCTGGGCTCCGGCAATCCTTCGGCCTCAGCCTTCTGAGTAGCTGGAATTACAGGCATGCGCTACCACGCCTGGCTGATTTTTTTTTTATTTATTGTAGAGATGAGGTCTCACTGCCCAGGTGGGTCTTTAACCCATGGGCTCAGGCAATCCACTCACCTCAGCCTCCCAAAGGTGCCGGATTACAGGCTGAGCCACCGAGCCCGGCTGACGTGTGAAATTTAAAGAAACAAAATTGAGGATACAGAGAGGAATCGGTCATCAGAGCGGCTCTAGCAGTCAAAATGGCAAAGCCTTGGTGGACATAACCTCAGCATCTCCAGAGTTGAACATTCACATTTCTTACCGTACAGCAGCTCCACCCCCAGGTACACACTCCTAGCAGAAGGCCTGCACAACTGTGTTCAGCATCCCAAGGGTTGGAAAGGGCCCAAGTGTCCATCAGGCAGAAGCGGATGAATGCACTGTGATGTATTCACACGTCAGAAAACAGTGCTGAACCAAAACAGAAACAGCAGTGGTGTGTGAAAATATGGATGAGTCTTGGTGATATGATATTAAGTAAAAGATGTGTCCCAAAAGATTCAGTGTGACATCTCTTATAAACCACAAATAACTAAAATTAAAAAAAAACTCTTTAGGAACTAAAATTAAAAAAAACCTTTTTAGTAATACATATAGCTACAGTGAACCCAATGAAAAGCAAATCATGATGGATGCAGATTCGGGGCGACATTGGGGTGAAGGAATAGATTGCTGGGGGAAACCAGGTGGTTGGGTAAGTTAGTGTCAGCAGTTGGTCTTTATTAGGGGAGAGGGAGGACGGGCTTCAAAGCATTTGTTTGTTGTTAAAGGTCTAACAACTGACAAAAAAATAAATAAATAAAAGTGGGCCCTGCATAAGCTGGTATTGTATTTCATGAACCAAAGGTTGTGATGAATCATTTCTTTGCACCTGAGGGCAAACAGACGAAAACTCCTGGCATAGGGGGCTCTTTCTAGCCCCCCTCTGCCTTCTCCTTCCCCTTTCCAGATGGGCACATGGTCCTGTCTAGAATACCCCAGAGGCGAGGGATTTGGGCGTTTGTTTTAATTAGTAGCTGGTTGGACCCCTGTGGGCCCAGGCCCTGGCATCAATGTGGACGTCACATGGTCCAGGTGCTTCTTTGTAGAACCAAGCTGGTGGTGGGGGAGTCTCCCTCTTCTTCCCAGGTGCTCAGCCCCAGCCCTGTAGAGGGGAGATGCCCACTAGCCGAGACCTTATTTGCCAGTGAGGGGTGGCGATGGTGACTGGGGGTAGGGATGCCTGTGTCTAGGCTGAGGCCCATCTTCATTTTGACCTCTTGCCCTCACCCTCTTTCATGAGTGGGGGTGGGGTGCACGGCCTGCTCGGCAGGTGCAGGCACCCTTTCTCTCTGGGCCACATAGAGACGTATTGTTCGGGCAGCCAAGTTCTGGCCTTGCTGCTCTTGGTGGAGGATGTCAGTGTGGAGGGCCCCTCCTGCTGTGCTGGGAGGGGACAAAGGTTGAGTGGCTGATGAGAAATCGATCGGAGCTGCCTGTGAACCTGCCAGACAGGGCTAGCATTGTGCCATGAGTCCCTGAGGGCGGAGGAGGGTCGGGTCTCCCTGAACACTTCCAGCATCCCGGTAAAGACCCCAGAGCAACACGGATCATGAGAGTAATTGATTGGCTTTTCCTTGGTATCGGATGCCATTCTGAACTTAATTGCTAGATCACAGAATAACCTTACCTTTGGCTACCACCTGAGCTTGTCAAGGATGGAGCTCTGTGCATCTCCAGGATGCGGCCCAGATGGTCTCAGCCTCCTTCACAAGCCAGAGTGGGCCAGCTCTTTCCTCAGGAGGGCTTCTTCACTGTCAGGGAGGACCAGGCCTAGGTAGGGTCCATGAGGTAGTGTGTCAGGTGTTTTGGAACCTGACAGATTCTCTACAGGTGTGAGCAACTCTGCCTTTCCCCCTTAAACACCATTTTACACTAGTGTTGATTGGACTGTATAAGATAAAGGCTGAAGCCTATGTGTGGTGGCTCACGCCTGTAATCCTAGCACTTTGGGAGGCCAAGGCAGGAAGATGTCTTGAACCCAGAAGTTTGAGACCAACCTGGGCAACATAACGAGACACCTCTCTCTACAAAAAAAAAAAAAAAATAGCCAGGCATGGTGGCATGTGCTTGTAGTCTCAGCTACTCGGGAGGTTGAGGTAGAGGGGTTGCCTGAACCCAGGAGGTCGAGACTGCACTCTAGTGTGGGTAACAGAATGAGACCCCATCACACACAAATACATGCACACACAAGAAAGGGCTGAGTGTGCATGTGTTTGTGTGTGATGGGGTCCTACTTCACAGAATGGTTTGTTTTAGGCCTAGATATGCATCTCCAGGACAGTGCTGGGAGCTTTAAATACAGTTTTGGATGTTTATCGTGCATCTATTCTTGAAAACCTCCACCAAGCCCTGAGAACAGGATACATAAGTAGGTACAAGTAAGAGGGTATGGTGGGGGTATCAGGAATCACTCCTTCAGGTACACAGCACCCCTGGCCAGCTCAAAAGCAGCAGTGTAAATGTCTTTCCTCCTTCCACAGAACATACCAGTGCATGGACACGTTCCATACTGCCCTATCCATTGTCGGCGACACAGCCCGCTGAGTGCTTGAAGTGTGGTTAGTATAACTGAGGAACTGGATTTCAAATTAAATTTATTTTTATTTTATTTTATTTTATTTTTGAGTTGGAGTCTCACTCTGTTGCCCAGACTGCTAGGCTCCGGCGATCCTTCTGCCTCAGGCTTCCAAGTAGCCAGAACTGCAGGCACACGCTACCATGCCTGGCTAATTTTTATTTATTTATTGTAGAGTTGAGGTCTCGCTGCCCAGGCAGGTCTCGAACCCGCGGGCTCAGGCAATCCACTCACCTCAGCCTCCCAAAGGCGCAGGATTACAGGCTGAGCCACCGAGCCCAGCTCAAATTAAATTTAAAGACTAGTGTGGAACAAGCAGTTCTTCCATACCTATCTTGTTTCTGTGCATGGCAGCCTCCCCAGAGACTACTGGCCACTAGGTAATAAATAACCAAGTTGTTTCTGCCCCAGTGAAGGAATCTTAGTCTTTGCAGGGGAGAGCTGTTACAGGACAGAGGCTGCTCACTCGGCAGGCAGAGCCTCGCGCCCAGCAGCTGCCCACACTCCTTGGCTCCTGGCCTCTTCTGCTTTCAGAGCCAGTGGTGGCTGGTCAAGTCTTCCTAATTTTTTTTGTTTGAGTCAAGGTCTCTCTCACTCTGTTGCCCAGGCTGGAGTGCGGTGGCACCATACAGCTCACCGCAGCTTCCACCTTCTGGGCTCAGGTGATCCTTCCACCTCAGCCTCCCGACTAACTGCCCGAACTACAGGACCCTTGTGATTACACTGCCCTTCCCCCCAGATAATCCCAACTTAATTAATTTAATCCAGATATAATTAATTTAAATGTGAATGTGAATAGCCACACACAGCTAGTGGCTCTCGATTTGGACAGTATTGGTCTCTGACCAACTGTCCAGCCTCACCTCTGCCTGAATACCCCGACACCCCCCAGACTTCAGCCACACTGAACCCCTTTGCAATTCCTGATCTCTCTTTCCTTCCCCATTTGTGTCTGTTAAAATTCTGCCTTCATTCGAGAGGTCCAGATGCTCCTGCCTCATGGTCCTCTCAGATGGGTCCTGGGCAGAATCGTCTCAGCCCTGAGAGCAAAGACTTCTTTGCGTACCCCCGTGACAGTGTGTGTCCCCATCCATCCTGGATCCCAGCTGACCAGGAGCAGCCTCAGCACAGACTTGGAGGCAGATGCACTTGGACTTGAGTCCAGCTGTGCTACTGGCCACCTGGGCTAGTCACTTAACCTCTTGGGTCCTCAGTTTCCTGATTTGTCCAGTGGAGGCCAGCGTCTCTGTTCCGGGGTGAGGGAGGTGGGTGCTGTTCATTGTATGAGCTTCCTATGGCTGCGCTATAAATGACCACATACTTGGTTGTTTCTGGAGGTTCGAAGTCTGACATGGTTTTAATGGGCTAAAAAATCAGTAGGGCTGGGTTCCTTCCTGGAGGCTCCAGGAGAGAGTCCGTTTTCTTGCCGTTTTCAGAAGCTGCCCACGGTCCTTGGCTCATGGCCCCCTCCACTTGCAAAGCCAGCAGTGGCTGGCCACATCTTCCTCTTGCTGCTGTCTGATTCAGACTCTTCCCTCTTCTCTACTTAAGGACCTTGTGATTACATTGGGGCTCCGCAGATAATCCAGGCCAATCCTTTTATTTTGAGGTCAGCCGATGGCAGCCTTAACTCCTTCCCATGAACATCATTAGGATGAGGACATGGTCATCTTTGGGGGCTGTTATTCTGCCTCCCACATTCATTGAGGATCTAGCACCGTGCCTGGCTCACAGAAAGTGCTGGATAAGTAGGGGCTGCTATTACAACCCACATCTGTTAGTTTCTTTCCTTCAGCATGGGGGCCTCTTAGTGACAGAGTTGCTTAATTTTCTTTATAGACTCCGTCTTGCCCAGGAGCAGGTGCTTAGTAAATGTTTAATGAATAATAGAATTTTCAATAAAGGCAGATGGTTTCTTTCCTTGTAAAGATATATTGGACAGTAAAAAGAAGTAAAATGCAAACCAGAACATATAATCTCCTTTGTGCAAAAAATAAAAAAAGGTTATGTATTGAAAAATTGGGTGGATTATATGTCGTGCTATGGGTGTCGTGGGCTGTTCAGCTTCGATGAGATGCATTTTAATAATCATTAAAATAATTTTGTTTGCAATGTGCATATTTTAGAGCAAAATAATACATGTTAAAACATGCACAATTATAGACACCCCCAAACCTGTCTCGGTCCATTCTGACTCCTGAGCGACCCTGGGTTCAGTCTGTCTGACACGCTGGCCTGCATTCATGTTAGCCTGGCATTTAGAGCCAGTCACTGCTAATGCCGGGTTTTCTCCTCAGAGTCAGCGTGCTCTACCAGGGAGTTTTCAGTTAACTTCAGCAGGACATAACTGTAAAAAATGTATTTATTGCTGCTGGTGGATTAAGATGATCACTTAGTAGAATTGCAGTTGCACACACTCTTTGACCTTGGAATTCTGCTCTAGTACACACCCCAGAGACACTTTCATGTCTAAGGATGTTCATGGTAGTATTTTTTTTGGTAGGAGTAAAACTCTGGAAACTAGTTAAATGCCCATCAGCAGAAGAATATAAAAACAAATAATGGCATACACACGCGATGGAGTTCTATACAGCACTGAACTCGACTAATTTAAAGCTAGACTCATCGTCATGGAGCACTTCTGTGATTCAAATGTAGAGTAAAAAAGGCAGACTGCAGAAGCACACGTGCATCATGCTACTATTTGTGTGAAGAATGAAAACATGCAGAAACAAAAGATTGTTTAGATACAAAAAATGTGTGAGAAAATTCAGGGTGATACTAAGTGCAGTGCGGAGCTCAGGTTGATCATCATGTTGGATGTATGGGCAGTGGGGAGAGGGACTTGTCAGAGGGGTCATGGAGAAGGCTTGGGTTGGATCGGTAATCTTGTTTGTCTTTAAATTGGGTGAAATTTGTGACACAACTAGTCTGTTATTATAGTTTCTATCTTTGGTTTTAAATTTGTTTTAAAATTGTTGCTGGTTTTTAAATTGGTGAGTACATGGATTTTAAAATTCTTTTTGTATATATTAAGTAATATATAGTAAAGTGTTTCATAAAAGATTAAAATGGCTTTTGCAGGCACAGTGGCTCACTCCTGTAATTCCAGCACTTTGGGAGGCCAAGGCAAGAGGATTGTTTGAGCCCAGGAGTTCGAGACCAGCCTGGGCAACATAGTGAGACCTTGTTGCTATAAAACATCCAAAAATTAGTCTGCTTTCCTGTCCTCTAAAGAACGTACTCAGGGATGTTTAACCCAATTTGCAGCCCTCCCCTCCCACTGCTTTCCCCCACCCCCCACTTCCCTGCACCACACTGGCCATGTCCCTCTTACCCTCCTGAGACCAGCCTCCTCTCAACTGTGATGCTCTTCTCTGCCCCTCTGGCCTCTGCTCCTGTTGTAGGAATGTGGCTCATCTTCTCAAAGCTATTGGCCATTCTTTTTGTTTATTTGTTGAGTTGGCATCTCACTCTGTCATCCAGGCTGGAATGCCCTGGCATGATCACAAGGCTCACCACAGCCTCAGCCTCCTGGGCTCAGGCAATCCTTCCATCTTAGCCTCCCGAATAGCTGGGACTACAGGCATGTGCAACCACACCTGGCTAATTTTTATTTTTTTGTAGAGATGAGGTCTCCCTATGTTGCCCAGGTGGGGCTCAAGTGATCCTCTTGCCTTGGCCTCCCGAAGTGCTGGGATTATATAGGCGTGAGCCACCGCTCCCAGCTGCCATTAGTTTAAGATGTCCAGAGTTGGAAAGTACAAAGACAGGATGTCCAGGTAAATGTGAATTTCAGATTACAATAAATAATGTTTTCGTGTAAGACCCAAATAAAAATGATTCTTTGTGTATCTGAAATTGACATTTACCTGGGTGTCCTATATTGTATCTGGAAGCAATCCTACATTGCTTCCTTTCCTTTTGTAAATTATCTGCCCAGGGTTATTTATAATTTTAAAAATAGGAGTGGCCGCTTTTTAAAAAGGTACTGCAGATATTAATTTGTCTTTCTAGCATGTCTGTTAAATGCTTTTCTCAGTATATCAAAAGATACCTGTTTCAATCTATTAACATTTTACTTCTTTATGTAGCTAATCTGTTATGGTTTCTGTCTTTGATGTCAGGCAGAGGAAAGCCTTCCCCTACTAAGATGACAGAAATTAGGGTGAATAATTCCTGAAGACTTGGGTTGCACAAACAGCAGCAAATACATGATGCTCAGGTCCTCTGTGAATGTTTGCTGTGAGCTGACATGGTGTTTTCTGTGACATGAGCTTCTGGGTATAACCCTTGAGGAGAGTGTTTGCCCCATGTTTCAGAAATTCCCAGTAACATTGAGAAAGAAGCTGGAAGTGTTCCGTGGTCACTGGGGGAATTTACATAAAAGGCGGGACTTGGGAAGCAGGCTACGCTGACAGGGACACCAGGACTTTGGTAAAGAATTTAGATTCTCCATCTTTGAGTCCTTGCTATTCATTACATTTTTAATTTTCATGAAAACTCTAAATATACATTAGGAAAGAGAGAATAGTGTAATGGGCTCCCTGGGACCCGTTGCCTACTTTGAGCAGGGACTCTTCACAGCCAGTCTTGCCTCTCCCACATCTCCCTAGTCCTCTGTGAGATGATTTTGAAGCAAATCTCACATTGTATCCTATCGTCTGTAAAGATTTTCATATATATCTCTATAAAAGATTGGAACTAAGACAAATGAGCCACAATACCATATCACAACCAAAGAATGTCAGCAATTACTCCTTAATAGAATACCATCGAACACTCAGTCAATACTCAGATCTTCCTGATTATCCCTTAAATATGCTTTTTTCTATTTACTTGAATCAGGATCCAAATAGGGTCCACATGTTGCAATTGACTGGTCTGTCTCTTGTCTTTTTAAATCTCTGGGCTTCCCTTCTACTCCTGTTTTACTTTGTAATTTATTTGTTGACTAAATAGGCCATTCTTGGGTTTCCACAGTAGATTTTTGTGGCTTGTCTTTTTGCTGTGTTTTTATAATATATTCTTCTCTCCTTTGTATTTCTTCTAAAAGGAGAGCTACAGCTATAGGTTTGATCAGTTATTTCTTTTCTTTTTTTTTTTTTTGAGTCGAGGTCTTACTCTGTGTAAGAGTGATGTGATCACGGCTTACCATAACTAAAGTACAGTGATGCGATCACGGCTTACCATAACTTTGACCACCTGGGCTCATGTGGTCATCCTGTCTCAGCCTCCCGAGTAGCTAGGACAACAGGCATGTGCCACCATGCCTGGATAATTTTTTGATTTTTTTTTTTTGGTAGAGCTTGGGGTGGGGGGAATGATCTCACTATGTTGCCAGGCTGGTCTCAAACTCCTGGTCTCAAGCAATCCTCCTGCCTCAGCCTCAAAACATGCTGGGATTACAGGTGTGAGCCAGTGCACCTGGCCTTGGTATTTTTTTTTTTTTTTGGAAGTGTATTTCATGGGTATTAGCATGTGAGTCCATCAGGAATCACATACACCTGTGATGTTAGCACCTGCTGGTGATCATTCCTGGACCTGTTAGTTCACTGATTTTTTTTTTTTTTAAACAAGTAACAGTTGTTTGAAAAGAGTGGCATTGCCATCATCTTCCTGGATTCTGGTGCTGCTCTGGAGGGATGGAGAAGGGGTTTTGGTGCCAGCGCTGCCTTCTCAGCAGCCCCTTGGTGGAGGCTGCATGTGGCTGCAGAGCTTTGAGAGGGCGGCCTTGCAAAGCAGGGCCACCTTGGTTCCTGGTGGAAGTGATAAGAGCATCGGGGAGCTGGGTGTACGCCTTGGTGCTAGTTGGGAGGCCTTTCGGGCATCGCTGTAGGTCAGCTTTGTGTGAGACCTTCGATGTGTTTGTATGAGGTGGGGATCCCCCAAAACTGGGAATTTTCTTTTGGAGAGCAGGCCTCTTGTAGAACAGGCTTCCCCCGCTAGGTAAGTGTTCTAGGAATCCACTGGCCTAGCGTACCAACTAGCGTCATCATGAGAGGATGCGTTAGGCTTCAGTAGATTTTTTTTTTCCTGGAGATTGTTTCAGTGTGTTTACCCATTTCATGATGGGAGATTTATGAGTGCACCTGCCCATGCTGCTGAGTGTTCAGCAACTTAGACCAAAATGGCATGACTCCCATGCCCCACCTGCCCTATTCACCTGATCTCGCCCTGAGCAATTTTTATTGTTTCCCTGGATGGAAAAAAGTCTTCCAAGGGACATGTTTTGCTGAGGTGAAAGAGGTGAAACAAAACATGGCAGAAGAACTAAAAGGCATCAAAATCGATGAGTTCAGAAACTATTTTGAGCAGTTGAAAAAGTGTCTCCATAGGTGTATTTATTGTATCAAATGGAAAGTACTTTGAAGGTAACTTAATGTTTAAACATGTAAGAATAAATACACATATTTTAATAAATCAGTTCTGGTTTTTTTTGATTCTTCTCATGTGTTGGGAATTTACATTACAAGAAGCAGATAGCACATTCTGAACTGGCTGACACAATGAGGGGGATTAATTGGCTCAAGTAACAAGGTACAGGCACAAGACAGGTGCTGTGGACTGAAAGGTTGCCTCCCCCAGATTTGCCCTAACTCCAGGACCTCAGGATGAGACTGCATTTGGAGATGGGCCTTGAAAGAGGTGACTGAGTTAAAATGAGGTTGTTGGGGTGGGCCTCATTCAATCTGCCTGGGGACCTCGTCAGATGAGGAGACGAGGACACACAGAGGCACCCCAGGACGTAAGAGTCTGTGAGAGTGGGTGAGAAGGCGGCCATCTGTAGGCCCAGGAGAGAGGTCTCAGAGAAAGCCATCCCTGCTGATGCCTTAATCTTGGACTTCAACCTCCAGAGCTATAAGGCTGTACATTTCTGTGGTTTAAGCCACCCCATCCATGGTGTTCAGTTACAGCAGCCCTAGCAGAGTAATACAGTGGCTTTCAGGAGTGGCTCAGTGGTGCCACCAAAAACGCAATGCCTTTATTCTCTCCCTCCATCTTTTGTGGTATCTATATATCCCAAGATTGCCTTTCTGTGGGGTGAAGGACTGCAGTGGTTCTGGGCCTCTTAGAGCTCTGCAGTCAACCTCTCTAGAAGAGGGAAGAGAGAATTGGCTTCCAGGAGCGCTCTCAGAAGGGGAGCGTCTCCGTCCTAGAGAGTCCCTTTGCTTACCCATCTGCACTGAATCCCTTTGGCCTGGTCAGTGCCATGCTATGAGTAACAAGCCCTCCTTGGCTAACGTGTGAGGCAGGGGTGGGAGATGGGATGCCCCATTTCTGGGCTGGGGGTTGGGTTAATCCTGCCAGCTCCTCCTGCCCTTGTGACTGTTGGACTGGGTGGGAAGGAACTCTGAAGTGACAAACACTGGGTCTGTTTAGGGATCTGGGGCTTTGGAGCCCCATAGAAGGGCCAGGTGAGATGTGTACTGAGAAGCATGCTGGACGTGGACAGTCAGCCTGGAGAGGGGCTTTCCTTTCTGAAGTGATCACTTACTTCATCTCTTAGAAGAGTAAATGACCTCCAAGCGATGCCCAGGGCAGATGTTCCAAGAGGAGGAGCCATAGGAAAAAGGGAATGTAGAAAAAGTTTGGAAACTTTTGGAATAAAGTAAGTAGGCCATGTGAAGATTATTCCAGAAAACCCAGGATGGGGAAATGTGATTGTGTAGGCTTGCATGTCTGTGGATGATTCCTACAAAAACCTTCATTTTATGTATGCGGTTAAGGACTGTCCCAGGGCACTTGGCCAGCCAGTGGTAGGGCTAGGGCTGAAACCCAGATCCCAGGTCTGTCCCTTCATTGCCCTGTGCACAACTAACTTATTTAATCCATCCATCCTTCCTTCCTTCCTTCCTTCCTTCCTTCCTTCCTTCCTTCCTTCCTTCCTTCCTTCCTTCCATCCTTCCTCCCGATAGGGTCTTGCTCTGTGGCCCAGGCTGAAGTGCAGTGGCGCCATCATAGCTCACTACAGCCTCAAACTTCTAGGCCCAAGTGATCCTCCCACCTCAGCCTCCTGAGTAGCTGGGACTACAAGTGCATACCACTATGCCCAGCTAATTTTTTGATGTTTTTTGTAGACATAAAGTCTTGCCCAGGCTGGTCTTGGACTCCTGGGCTCAAGTGATGCTTCTACTTCAGCCTCCCAAAATGAACCACCAGGCCCGGCCAGATTTTTCAAAGATCCCTGGTATACTTGGGAAAGTTGCACAGTTTTGACTGAAGAGAGGAAATAGCTTGACTTTCCATAGAGGATTGTGTTCCTAGTTTCCTTTGGCCACTTTGCCAATTTCAGCGATTGGGATATGTGACCAAGACTTTGTGTGGAAACTCCCTGTCGCTGCCGCCTGACTGTGCCTGCTTTTCACAGCCTTCTGGTTCCCCCAGAAGGGTGGGTTTCTGGTTTCTGCAATGAGGAAGGTTTCATTCCAGAAATGTGAAGCAGGGCCGATGGGACAGGCAGCCAGGTACTCGGTTTGAGGAAGTCTTGGTGCAGGACTCTGGATGCTTGTTGACAGGAACAAGAGCAGTGCAGACTCTACCCTCCTGGACGTCAGATGGTCCGGAGCAGGAGCGTATTTGGTGGTTGGCATAGTCACTTCCTGGGGGGCCTTTAAAAGGAACACTCTCCTGGGGTATAGATGGAAACCGCTGGCTTTTGTTGAGGAGGTCTGAAAGTGTCCAGGGCCTACCTTCTGTGGACACCTCTCCTGCCTCTCGGGCAGACTTCAGAAAGCCTTAGAGAGATGGATGGCAGAAGTCAGGGCTGGGCGGAGGACAGGAGGCACCATTTCTAGCCTCCTTACTTCCAGCCTCCTCCCTGCTTTGGGGACCACATGCTTCTTCTGGTGGTGTGATACTACAGTCTTCTCCTATCAAAGCTGAAGCTTAGAAAGACTGCTCACAGCCTCGGGTCCATCTGTGGCTGAGTCCCAGTTCATACTTTCTTTTTTCTATTTGTAAGATGAGGTTTTGCTCTGTCACCCAGGCTGGAATGCAGTGGTGCGGTCATAGCTCACTGCAGTCTCAAACTCCTGGGCTCCAGTGATCCTTTCACCTCAACCTGCCGAGTAGCTGAACTACAGGTGTGGGCCACCATGCTTGGCTAAGTTTTTGATTTGTTTTGCAGAGATGGGGACTTGCTATGTTGCCCATGCTGGTCTCAAACTCCTCCTGCCTCAGCCTCTCAAAGTTCTGGGATTATAGGTGTGAGCTACCATGCTTGGCCTTCAGTTCATGTTTTTTCTTTCCTTAAAGCCTCAAGTACTTTGAGAATGAAATGCACGCCTGTCTCATTGCTGGTGACAGGAGACATCTGAGCCATTGCCATTCAACTGGCTACCTGCTTTCTTGCCCACTCGGAGGGCAGTGTAGCATGGTGGTTTGGGACCAGAGAGACCTGGGATTAGGTTTTTGCTCTGCTGCCTTCTATCTGTGTGTTCTTGGGCAAATTAACTAATCTCCACACTGCTGCTTCCTCGTCTGTAAATGGAGGACATTATTGACCTTCTTGGGTCATTGAGGAGCTCCAGGGGGGTGAAGGCAGGGAGCTCAGTATTAACTATTATTAAAATCATAGATGTGATAGGCACTAAGCCATTTTATATAAGAGACTTGAGTATCCACAGATTTTGGTACTGTCACTGAGTCCTAGAACCAGTCTCCCATGGATACTGAGGGATGACTGTAAATACAGTTTTTGCCAATTAAAAAATACTATGTAGAAAAACAATCACAGACGTAACAAGGAGATAGGAGAGGTTCACATGGAAACCCCAAATTATTTTCCCCCCTTAGACTTAAAGCTAAAAAATATCCCATCAACACTTGGAGGATTTAGTCTGTGGTTCTGGTCCCTTCTGTTCAAAATGAAGTTTTTTGTGTGTGCAGTGAATCAAATTCATTCCCGTTCTCAACCTGTGGTGGTGGGGGGGTCAGGAGGAGCCTCTCCTGTGGGCCGATGGAGGGAGGGCACTTTCCACGTGGCTTCCTCCTCATGCAGCCAGGTCTTCTCCTGGTGCCTAGATACCCTGTCCCTCCCGAGGTCTTCCTTTGCTTCCGCTCCTCTGGTACTGCAGGGTACGTTCCTGAGTGCAGCATCTGAGGGAAGCTCGTGCAGTCCTGGTCACCTTCTCTGCACTCGCTGAGACTGCGAGCGGTGCTTTTGCTGGAGGAGATGGGCAGAACCTGCTGAGGGAGACGCCCTCCTCCTGCATCTGTGCTCAGGGTCAGGCTGGTGACTGCTGATGTGCTGCCACTCCTGGTCCAGGACATACCATGGAGCTGGAGGCGAGCCCCCTTCTCCCCTCAGCTCACGTGGGCCTTCCCTTATGGGTTGGAAAGCCAAGAAGGGCAGGGCTGTGATGTGCTCACTCATGGACCCAGATCGGGTGGCTTGTGGTAGCCACACCCACTTTTTTTTCTTCTAAGTATTTTTAATTGGTATATTTAGGCCACTGATACTTAAAGTGACTATTGACATATGGCTCATGCCTGTAATCCCAGAGCTTTGGGAGGCTGAGGCAGGAAGATCACTTGGTCAGGAGTTCGAGATCAGCCTGGGCAACATAATGAGACTCTGACTCTACAAAAAAAAAAAGTGGGCAGGTGTGGTGGCTCATGCCTGTAGCCCCAGCTACTCGGGAGGCTGAGGTGGGAGGAACACTTGAGCCCAGGAGTTCAAGGCTGCAGTAAGCTATGACAGTGCCATTGCACACTGACTGGACAACAGAATGAGATATTGTCTCTAAAATCAATAAATACAAATACAAGTTTTTATTTTACTTTCACTTATTTTTTTTTCTCTAATGCTCTTCCTTTCTTTATATAGATCTGAATTTCTGACCTTGATCATTTTTCTTCTTTCTGAAAACCTTCTTTTAACATTTCTTGCAAGGCGGGTCTACTGGCAACAAATTCTGTTTTTATTTTCCTGAGAAAGTCTGTTTTTTTTCCCTTTTGAAGGATAATTTTGCAGCATACAGAATTCTAGGTTGGTTTTTTTTCTCTTAACATTTAAAATATTTCACTGTACTCTACCTTGCATGATTTCTGAGAACTCATATTTTAATTCTTATTTTTGCTCCTCTGTAGGTAATGTGTTTTTTTCCCCTCTGTCTTCCTTTAAGATTTTTTCTTTATCTTTGATTTTCTGCAGTTTGAATATGATCTACCTAGGTGTGTTTTTGTTTTTTTGGGTTTTTTTGGGCTTATCTGACTTTGTGTTCTCTGAGCTTCCCGGATCTGTGGGCTGATATGACGTGAATTTAGGGAACATTCTTAGTCACTGTTGCCTCAAATATTTCTTCTGTTTTCTTTTCTCTTCCTTTTCCTTCTGGTATTCCCATTATGCATATGTTATACCTTTTGTGTTGACTTAAAGTTCTTGGATAATCTGTTCTTTTTTTTTCAGTCTTTTTTCTCTGCCTTTCAGTTTTGGAAGTTTCTATTGTATTCTCAAGCTCCGAGATGCTTTTCTCTGCTATGTCCAGTCTACTAATGAGCCAATCAAAGGCCATCTTCATTTCTGTTGTAGTGTTTTTGATCTCTTGTGTTTCTTTTTGATTCTTTCTTAGGATTTCCACTTTTCTGCTAACATTGTCCATCTGTTCTTGTACATTGTCTGCTTTTTTTATTAGAGCCCTTAGCCTGTTAATCCTAGTTTTAAACAATTCCTGATCTGATAACTCCAACGTATCTGCCATATTTGAGTCTGGTTCTGATGCTTGCTTTAGCTCTTTTTTTTTTTTTGCCTTCTAATATGCCTTGTAATTTTTTTGTTGAAAGCCAGCCATCATGTACTGGGTAAAAGGACTGGTGGGGATAGGCCTTCAGTGATATGGTGGTGATGTGTGGGAACAGGAAACCTTCTGTAATGCTGAGAGTAGGTCTCTTTTTCTGAGCCTGCACCCCTGGACTCTGAACATCACAATACTGCTTCTCAGTATTTCCCCCACCTTAGGTGAGACAGGATGGCTGGAATGGGCTGAGTTGGGTATTCCCCTTCCCCCAGATAGGCTGGGTTCTGGTAAAATGCTAGCAGGCCAGGCTCTGGTAAAATAGGTTCTCTTGAAGGTGGACTTTGTTAAGAAGAACAGAATGCTCTACTGTGTTTCAAAATGGCTACTTTCCCCCTCCCCCTGCTGGAAGCATGAGAGGATTTTTCTCCTGTACTCACTGAGAACCTGGTAGGGCTCCTGGAGGTAAAACTCACAATAGTGTGGAGGTCCTCCAAGATTGGACCTCTTGGAATTTTTAACTCTTGAACTTGTTCACACAGAGCCTTCAGGAAGTTGTCAGTGACATTCTGGGTTTTCCTACCACGCTGTTTCCTACAGAGGCTCCTTGTCTGCCCAGTTGTGGTTCTCTGCATCTGCCTGCCTGTCTCTCCGGCTCTGGGGCAGTGGTGTGCCCTGTGGAAGGAGAACTGTTGCCTTGCAGTGTGTTCAGTTTTTTTTTTTTTGAGTTGGAGTCTCACTCTGTCACCCAGACTGGAGTGCAGTGGCTGCTCCTGGCCACTGTAGCCACGACCTGCTGGGCTCTGGCGATCTTTCTGCCTCAGCCTTCCGAGTAACAGGAATTACAGGCGTGTGCTGCCACGCCCGGCTAATTTTTTTTTTAAAAATTTATTGTAGAGATGAGGTCTTGCCTAGTTACCCAGGCAGGTCTTGAATCTGCAGGCTCAGGCAATCCACTCACCTCGGCCTCCCAAAGCGCTGGGATTACAGGCTGAGCCACCAAGCCCGGCTGTGTTCAGCTTTTCACTTGCTAGGAGGATGTGGAGATGTCCATGCTTCTGATGTGCTCACCATACCCACTTTTGTTCACTCTGCACATACATAGTGTGCTCCGTGGTAGGTCTTTGAAACTTCTTCCCAGTCCCTGCACAGGTAGCTGTGGGCTGCAGAGGTTGTCAGTATGGAGAGAAGCCTAGGGAGAGAGGGGTGGATCACGGAGCCTCCTGGAGCCAGCCGTGTGGGAGGCACCTAATTTGCAACCTTGTCTTTCAGAGATATGGCAGAGGCTGGGACTGCATGCATTTATTCTTCTGTTATGAGGCACCCAGCAAAGGACCGGCACAGAACTGGTGTTTTCTGCTGTTCAAATCAACAATTCCACAAGAGTTTATTGAGTTGCCATTGTGTGCTGGCCAGTGTTCTAGGCACTGGGGATGACAGAATGAGACGGGACAAGATAGGGCCTGACTTTGTGGAGCAGTGCCTGACGAAGTCCCTCATAGCACTCACCTGGAGAGATAGGTACTTTCCCAAGACCTTACACATAAGAAGCCATTTTATTCTTATGGCAACCTTATGAGGAGAGCATTATTATTATCCCATTTTACATATGCAGAAACTGAGGCATGGAGAGTCTTATTGACCTTAGAAGCTTCTCTTGGGTAGCAGGGGGTTGACTCATGATGTAATTGTGTGATGGAAGATGTCACAGAAGCAAACATGTTCTTGCCCATTCCCAACACCCAAAGGCTGTTCCTTTTGATATTTCTGACCTGGATAACCGGGTGATCCCAGGGCTCAGGCAAGGTGCGCCACGTGCCACAGTGAGGAGTCTTCTCTAGCCCTGTGTTTACCACGGCTGACTTGGCTGTGGGCCCCGTGCCACACTGGCCTGGCCTAGCATGGAAGCCACAGTCATGCCAGCCTGGGCCTGAAATGCAGCCATCGAGCAGCTTGTGACATCCTGCAGGCATGTATTTCTTGAAGGGTGGATTTCCTGAAGTACAGCCTGCAGCTTACCTGAGTTGCTCTGGCTTGAGGAAATGGCGTTTCTACAAGGGGCCGCGGGTGACAGGCACACTCTGGTTTAGGTCTGTTTCTTCCACGAACACTGTAGAACAAAATCAGGGATATCAGGCAAGGGCTGGAACCCATGGCCTAGGCAGTGGTGACTTTAAAGAACACAAACCACTCCGAATTCCACTGGCTTTTGCCAGCGGCTACTTACATATGCCAAGACAAGCTCCCTTGGAAGGAAGAGAGCCTCTTGAAACCTCTGGCCTCTGCACGCGCAGGTATCAGGCTCATGCTTGAGGGTAGAGGAGCGTCTTGTGTTGGGGTTGGACCTGTTCCTTATACTGAGGCAGAATTGGGGATTGCAGAAGGATGCTGTCCACTTCAGTGGAAGACCAAGACTCAAGGCCGCATGCAACTGCTGTACCAAGAGATGGAATTTAGTGAGAATTCTTTCTCTCAGCCCCTCTGTTCATACTCAGGAGAGGGCCAGGAAGTGAAGGGAGTGCTACCATGTGAATTAGCGATATTCCAAGGGCTGGGCTCCTGGGACTGCTTAGGCACATTTGCTCCTCTGCAGTCTTTGCCTCTGGGCCTGGGGCTTGGGGCCTGAAGCAGATCTCTGGCTAGGAGGGCATTTGGGTTCATTCCCTCACTCATTTTCGCAGTCTTTGACTCACTCGTTCATTCGTTTGCAGTGGAGGGCCTGGTTTCTGTGGGTTATGTGGGAGGTGTTCTCAGGGCGGAGCTCTCTGACCTTCACTGGAGGCCCTCAGGCTTCATGGTGTTGACCCCGGTGCTTCCAAGACTTTATGAGTTGGCTGGTGATGGAGCCATGGGAGGCGGGGGACAAGTTGTGTTTGCATCTGATCCAGAGAAATCCCTGAGCAGAAAGACAAGGCCTTCTGCTTCCTCTTAGCGTAGGCCATCTGAGGAGCAACTTGACTGTGTCTGAGAAAGAACATCTTCGCCAAACTGAAGAATTAGGCAAGTGCATGTTGCAGAAGGCTTTGTCTTATGTCTTTGTTTTTCAGATGCACAAGAAGCTATTCAGTGGTGCACACACTACCCTGCTGGGAGGCCGGGACTTGTTAGCTGGCAAAGTTCCATGATGCACTGGGGCAAAGAAACTCTGCACATTCTGTGGTGGTGGCTCTCTGTGGTGACTGCCTTGTCACCATCTCAAGAGGGCTATTTTGGGACACATCTATTGTTTTGATCTGCCTAGCATCTATTCTCTCTTTTCTGGCAATAGAATCTCTACTTTCCTTTGGGGAACACCCCCTCCCTCTTGCTCCTTGTAACTTAGTGGACTTGACCCACTTCCTAGTTTTAGGGTGAATGTATGACCCAGGCTTGGTCAGTGTAATCCCTCCCCTGGCTCAGAGATGGTCATGTGATCCAAGCTGGGCCCATGGATTCAATTCTGCGACTTTTTTTGTTGAAACTATTAGGAAAGAGAAACCCCGGGGTTGGTACATTCTAAAGATGTTAGATCTGCAGTTGGTAGCCATGTGATCACGATGACAGAACAGCTGCTCAGAATAAAACCAACACAGAGCAAACCAAAGCCGAGAGAGGAAAGAGACAAGTTTCTTAATACGGTGTGAGCGCCTGAATCCAGCTATGACCAAAGCTTCCTTGAATCTCTCATTTATATTAGCTAGTAACTTCCTGTCATAAATTAAATATTGCCCCCATTTTTCTTTTGAGTTGGAGTCTCACTCTGTCACCCAAGCCAGAGTGCAGTGGTACACTCACAGCCACTCCAGCATCAACCTGCTGGGCTCCAGCAATCCTTCTGCCTCAGCCTTCCAAGTAGCTGGAACTACAGGTGTGCACTACCACGCCTGGCTAATTTTTGATTTATTGTAGAGATGAGGTCTCGCCAAGTTGCTTGGGCTGGTCTTGAACCCGTGGGCTCAGGCAATCCACTCGCCTCGGCCTCCCAAAGTGCTGGGATTACAGGCTGAACCACCAAGCCTGGCCTGCCGCCATTTCTTTGTGGCTCCTTTCCTTAAAAGGTGGGGCCTTTTCCCATTCCTCATGAATCTGGGCTGGCCTTGTGACTTGCTTTGACACATAGATGGTGGGGTATTGACATTGTGTGAGTTCTGGAGATGCCCTGAGCCTCTGGCCTCTGCCCCCTGAGACAACCTGTAGGAAAGCCAGACTCACCTACGGGAGGAGGAGAGGCCCTGTGGAGCAGAACTGAGTCAACTGCTGGCACTGGCTGTCCAGCATGTCAGTGAGGCCTCCTCAGACTCCAGCCTTGTTGGCCCTCCAGCTGGGTGTGGCTGCACTGGGTGAGCCCAGGTGAACCCAGTGGGTAAACCACCCAACAATCCACAGAATCAGAGTTATTCTTTTAAGTTGCTAAGTTGGGGATGTTTATTAGACATCAGTAAATTAGCCGACATTCTTTCTCTTTTGGCTTAAGTGAGTTTGACTGATATACTTATGTGATGAACTGAACCTCACAAGAGATGTATCTCTGTGGAACTTCCCCCCTCCGGAGCGACAGCAGCCACCATGACCTGGACCCCCTCTCTCATGCGTGTGTGTGTGTGGATGCTGCCCTTGGCTGGTGGGATCTGTTTCTTATGCGTGTGTCACTTATCTGCACAACAGTGCCACTCACTGTCTCCTGAAGGGAGGATTTCTCCAGCATGTGCGCCTCAGGGGAGGCCTTCCAGCAGCTCCTTCTCTGCTGGTGGTTTATGGATAAAACAACACTTGGCATTCCTCAGCCCCCACATGGGACTACTGGGGCTCCCAGTCTGTCCTGAAAGTGCTCTGAAGAGGTGAAGCCTCAGTTCTGTGAGCCTAAGGAAGGTGGCAGAGGCAGTGAACTAGCATGGGATCTGGTTCTAGACCCCTGGGGGCTCAAGGCTGGCTCCACCACCTGTCAGCTGAGGGCCTTATGCTCATCACTGACTCCGAGACTTGGTCTCCTCATGGGCGGATGGAAGGTAACAATGCCCCCTTTTGGAGGGTTGGGGTGACCCTCACACACATGCTGGCAGCCCAGATCTAGCAGCGACCCTTGAACTTTGTCCCTCTTGAGGGAGATGGGATATTGCGGAACATCCCCTCTACCCCAACTTTATCTCAGGAAGGAGTTGGCTTCTTGTCGGGTTGGGTCAAGTTTGTGATGGGTGGCCTGCGGTGAAAGGCGTCTTTTCTTATCGCGTGTCTATTTGCAAGTCTTTTTACACACAGACTTATACAGTGACGGCAGCCAGAATGGTGATGATAATATAAACGAATGATGGCATCATGTGATCATGTTGCATGTGATGAAAAGATGCAGATGTTGGGAATGGGTGCTGTGGTGACACGTAGGACTTGCGACTGACAACCTTCCAAAAGCAGAGCCAAAGCTGTCCCACTTGATGTAGGTATTTGACACTGAATAGAAGTTTCTAAGGCAGTGGATGGAAAGGAATTTCCTGGCAGATGGAACAGCATATGCAAAGGCATGGAAGTATGAGGAAGAATGTTCCGGAGACTGCAGGAGGTTCAGTATGCCGCAATGTAGGGTGACTTGTGAGGGAATAGCAGGAGGGAGGCTGGGAAGGGCAGTGATGGCCAGTCCTGAGGGCCAGCACTTCTATACATGGAGGAATTTGGACTTGGCGCTGAAGGTAGGGCCACCATTCAAGGCTTTCCAGGGGCGAGTGACAGGAGCAGTGTTACAGACAGATCGGGCAGTGAGGAGTGTGGAGGAGGGCACCCTTGGAGGTGGGGAGGCCATCTTCAAGTTATTACCAAAGCCCCTCTGGAGACGAAGAGGTTGTGAGTTCAGGCAGAGGAAGGGCCGAGGGCAGGGGAGAAGGTCTGAAGTGTCACGTGGGCAGGGCTCCTGAGAACTGACTGCCGTGGGTGTGGACAGTGAGGATGGAAGGGAGGCGTCGAGGATGCCTTCACAAAAATGACACTGGAAACCAGATGGTGTCATGGTCACACTGGGCAGTACCTGGGGAGAAGCTGGCTTGATGGGGGCATGAGAGGGCTATCTTGGCTGTGTTGATCTGGGTGCATCTCAAGAAATCCTGGCGAAGGTGTCAGCGCATATTCCAGATCAGGTGTAGACCAAGATGAGTGTTGGAGCCACAGGTGTGGATCCACTTGACCAGGGACAGTGTGTGTTGTCAGTCCGTGGTGAGACTCTAGAGAACGCTGCCATTGAGGCAGGCACGGGAAGGGCAGTCAGGAAAGAGGATGGTGGCAGATTGCGCCAACGATTACTTCATTCCACATGCTCTCTTTTTTTTTTTTGGAGTTGGAGTCTCACTCTGTCGCCCATTCTGGAGTGCAGTGGCATACTCATGGCCACTGCAGTCTTGACCTGCTGGGGTCAGGTGATTCTTCCACCTTAGCCTTCCAAGTAGCTGAAACTATAGGTGCACACTATGATGCCTGGCTTATTTTTTGACTTATTGTAGAGTCGAGGGCTTACCAAGTTGCCCAGGCTGGTCTCAAACCCCTAAGCTCAGACAATCCTCTCGCCTCGGCCTCCCAAAATGCTGGGATTACAGGCTTGAGCCACCATGCCTGGCCCAGATTTTCTCTTACCATGTGATGTCAACATGCCTCCAGAGTGGGGAGGCTGTGTTCCTCTCCCTCGACCTGGGAAAGCTTGAGACTTCAGGGGAGGAGCTGCGGTGTGAGCCTCAAGGCTAGGAAATACAAGAAGAGAGCTGCCACTAGGTTTTCTGGGACAGTCCTCTTTGGAGCCCCAAGCCATCATGGAAGAACTGGAGGCTGCACAATCTGAACTCAGGCCTCAGGCAGAAGCTTGAGTTAGGGGTGTTAGGTATTCTGGTCAGCAGTCCCAGCTGAGGTCCCACAGCTAGCATTGACTCCCAGCCGGAAAGCCATCCCAGGCCTCAAGTCCTCTGTGGAGGAGCAACAGATCACCTGGACCCTCATCACAATTGCTGCCTCCAGTGGCAAAGTTTTGGGCAACTTACTGTGGATAAGCAGGACAAGGCCAAAAAAATGAGTCGAGGGAAGCCAGAAGTTATCCAAGAGTGTGAAGAACCTTAAGGAGGCCAAGACAGTGGTACCCAAGGGGTATCTGCTGGATTAGGCATCCACCAACTTCACCAGGAGCATTTCCAGTGGCATCAGGAAGGCCAAGGTCAGCTGCCAGGGTAGAGCCTGGGGAGATGGAGGGAGGGGCACCTTTCCAGTGAACTTGGTCATGAAGCATGGATAGGGACGGGGGTAACTGGATGGAGATGCAAGGCCAAAAGTTTCTTTCCAAAATGGTAGAGATTTAAAAGGAGAAAGAGGTTGGAGATGCAGAAAGAAAAAGTAGTTATGAGGAATGTCCTGGAGGAAGGAGAAATCAGATGGACCTGACCATACTGCTGAGGAAAGGTCTTGAGCAGCCTTTGGTGTGGGGGAAGGAGGCTTCATGGGGTAGGGGAGGAATCCTTTCTGAGACTGGTGGCTGTGAACGCTGTCACTCTTGAGGGCTTTTTGGAAGAGGCATTACCCTAGAATCTAGGCATTGACAACCGCAGGGGGCAGCAGCATACCCTTTAATAGCTTATCACTGAGGAACTGTATTATTATTTTGATAGCAAAAATGAGTTACCATTACTACTTATCTATAGAAGGTAAAAGCCACCATGAGGAGTCTTAGCATCTTTTTGCCTCTACTCTGATAAATAGATTCTTTCTATAGCATTCTGTTTTCTTGCTTAAATACATAGTGATTGCTTCCTCCCACCCCCCGCCCCCCAAGACAAGGTCTCACTCTTTGGTCCAGGCTGGAGGGAGTACAGTGACACAATCACGGCTCACTGCAGCCTTGACCTCCTGGGCTCAGGTGATTAGCCTGCCTTGACTTCCCAAAACGCTGAGATTATAGGTATGTGTCACCATGCCTGGCTAATTTTTTGATTTTTTTTTTTAGAGATAAAGTCTCACTTGGTTGCTCAGGCTGGTCTCAAACTCCTGGGCTCAAGCAATTTTCCTGCCTTGGCCTCCCCAAGTGGATTACGGGTGTGAGCCACCATGCCTGACCATACTTTTTGTATTAAATATAATTAATTCTGCCTTTCTGAGCCTTCTATCCACTGGTCCTCGTTCTCCTGTTGGAGCTACACAAAAGGGAAGACTTCCAGATCCCACTTAATCTTGCAATTCACCAGGGGTAGAGAGCACAAAGGTTAGGACCCAGAATTGAAGGCAACTGCTACTTTTAACTCTAAATATAGTGTGCCTCTCATTTGGTAACATTCAGTAAAAATGGAGGTGGGGGGCGGTGAGTAAGAGAGAAAACAAAAAAGAAGAATTAATAATGAACCTAAGTAAAAGTAGGTGTCGTAGTCTGTTCGGCATGCTATAATGAAATACCAAAGGCTGGGTTCCTCATAAACAGCAGAAATGTATTGCTCACAATGGTGGAGTCTGGATTCTGAAGTCAAGATGCCAGCAGAGTCAGTGTCTGGTGAGGGCTTGCTTCCTCACAGATGGCCGTCTTCTCAGTCTAACCGCAGAAGGGGTGAGCAGTCTCTCTTGGGTCTCTTTTAAAAGGGCACTAATCCCATTCTGGAGGATTCGGCCTTCATGACCTCATTACTTCCCCAAAGACCCTGAGACCTAATACCGTTACCTTGAGGATAGGGATTTCAGCATCTGAATTTTGGAGGGACAAAATGTTCAGACCACAGCAATAGGTGCATAAGTTATGGCCTAGATCTGTGGCACAACACCTATAAAAAATCGTGTTATGTTTTTGATGAGGATGAGTTCACAGTAGATTCAGTGTGAAAATAGAGCATTATATTGTAGAGTTCCATTTTGTGAATGACCAGTATGCATAGAGAAAAAGAGTTGATGTCAAAACATCGATAGCTTTCTCTGGGTATTGGTACTGTGGAGATTTTCATTTTCCGTGTCTAAAAAGAACATGAGTTTCTTGTGTGTATAAATACATCCAGTAAAATGGAAGCAGCCACTGGTCCATGTGTCTGTTCAATGCACATGTGGAAGCTGACAATGCTGTGGAGAGGAGGCCCGGGTCCCGGAGTCGTCTGTGCTCTTCTTATCTGGCCTCTGTCCTGCTTCCTTGGGAAATATGTAGATCTTGGATGCCCCCCCCAAGACAGTGCCTTGGGTCCTGCGGGTGCTGCGTTGGCCTTCTGCACACTCCAGCGTTCTTGCGTTAGTGTTGGAGGCTGAGAGAAGGCTGCTTGGTGCATTGTGGTCACCTCCTCAGATGCAGTAAGGACGGGGCTGGCTGGGCTCAGCTCACACAGCACAGGGGCTGTTTTCCTGTTTCTTTTCTTCCCTCTGTCCTTTTAATCTTAAGTGTTGGGTTGAGTGTGTGTGTGTGTGTGTGTGTGTGTGTGTGTGTGTGTGTGTGTGTTTGAGAAATGTGTTAGGGGAAATTCTGTTTCTCCTTCCTCCTGGCCTCCCAGCATTCTGTACTCCTCTCTGCGAAAGCCCCCCAGGGTGATCAAGGGTTGGCTTGATCACTGAGATTTGCTCTTTGCCTGTTGAGAAACGGGTGGACTCTCTGAGGGCACAGATTCTATTTCCAGTGACATCAGCAGAACTCAGAAAGCAGGAGCATGTCTGAAGTCTCTCTGCTCCCAGCACTGTGTAGAATGATGAGTAATGATCTACAAGCAGCATTTCATCATAAATATGCCACTTTCTTGTGTCCCTGAATCACAGTGCTTGTTTACTCTATACGCTGCCTTATTCAACGTTAGGGCATGAAATCCTGCCTTAAGATCTGGATGCGCCGTTTACTGTGTCCAAGAGCCAGGAACTGACTGGGCTCTTCCCTATTGTGGTCAGCTTCTCTAAGCAAATCCATTTCCTTTGATGGACTTCATATTGGCTTTACAGGCCATGTTTAGCCAATGCTGACCCATGCCATTCCCACTGCAGGATCTGGGTGCTGGGAAGTTTGACCAGGGAGGGAGACAGCTTTTGGTTCTGAGAGGAGCATCGGGGAATTGTGATTTCTGGCGAGGTTTTATGTAAAATTGTGACTGTATCTTTAGTGGATGTTCAGTCTCTTATTTTTTGTGAAGAGCTATTTTCCATTGGAAAACAATCTTAGATTGTAAGTTAGGCTGTGTAAAAATTTCCAGAAAATGTCAGAGCATTTTCCAAAGGTACCCTAGGAGATAGGAGCAGTTAAAAAAGTCTGTCTTCTCATGAACATTGTTTTTCATTGGTTCTTGGGCTAAAAAATCAGTCCAGCTGGGTATGAATGAGAATTGGGGAGTGAGGGAGTGGAGTTGGTTGGTCTAGCACTCCCTGGGATGGGGCTCCCTTGATTTCATCAAGGGACACAATTAGAGACCCTGTTCCCTTGATATTCATCCAGGGGACGCAATTGGAGACCTCGTTCCTATTATATTTGTCAAGGGATACACCTTGGATACTGAGCCTTTAAACCAGGCTGAGCAGCTGCATCAGGTCAAGAGAGGTGGGTTGTGTTTACGCAGAGGAGGTGTCAAACCAAACACACCCCTGCTCAGAATCCCTCCCGAGCAGATGGGTTTTCCCTGGCCTGACTCTTGGGGACAGTTACAACATTAGGGCACCCTGTCCTCCGAGAGGTCATCAAGGGGAGCTGTTAGCAGGCCTGAAGCTGGGGACCTCGATGGGAATGGGTCTGTGGGCTGTGTCATTACCAGGGAGTTTCCCAGGACCCAGGATGCTAGAAGCTATTGGAGACACTGTTTCTTTTTCTCTGCTCACATGTTGTTCACTTCTTTGAACTGTGATCCCCAGCCTGGAGCAGAGGGCTTCCTCTTGGCATTGGGTCATCTGCCTCAGCGTTTCAGGCTTTCTTCCAGGTGGAGGAGATGGCTGGAGGAATGTGGGATTTAACTTGTGAGCCTGTTTTATAGATGGAGTCCTGGGATGGATGTTGTGCATTGACTCATTTATTTGTCAGCTGTCCTACAAAGGAGCCCAGTTGTTATTTCCACCTATGATGAGCAAACCAAGGTGCAGAGAATTTAAGAAAAGTGCTTGGGGCCCTGGGAAGAGCCTGGATTTGAATCCGAGTGTGCCCAGTTCATAAGTCTGTTCTTTCCAATGTGCCTCCTGCCTCAGGTTACCTACTCAGGTGGGTGGAAGGCACCAGCAGGGAAGAAAGTTTTCTGCGCAGGTTCCCTGATGTTCTGAGCATCTGGGGTGGAGCCCACGACAGCCAGGCGGGAGGTTTGCAGCTGGCACAGTCGCTCTGGCACCTTCTGCCCACAAGACAGGCTCTGTTTATTTCTTGCCAGCTAATGTGGAGGTTGGCGTAAATGATTTATGTTGGATTTTTTTTTTTTTTTTTTGGTTGACAAAAATGTCCCTATTGCAGTACGCCTTGGATACTGAGCCTTTAAACCAGGCTGAGCAGCTGCATCAGGTCAAGAGAGGTGGGTTGTGTTTACGCAGAGGAGGTGTCAAACCAAACACACCCCTGCTCAGAATCCCTCCCGAGCAGATGGGTTTTCCCTGGCCTGACTCTTGGGGACAGTTACAACATTAGGGCACCCTGTCCTCTGAGAGGTCATCAAGGAGAGCTGTTAGCAAGCAGGACTGAAGCTGGGGACCTCGATGGGAGTGGGTCTGTGGGTTGTGTCATTACCAGGGAGTTTCCCAGGACCCAGGCTGCTAGAAGCTATAGATTTCAGACAGACACATTGAACTGTTTCCAGACGCCATGTTGCCCTGGGCAGGTCCTCAAGCCCTGGGAGCTGGGCAGCTGCAGGGGCCAGTCACCATGGAGGAGTCACCATGGAACTTGTTGCTAATGTTTATGCAGAGGCCTGTATGGGCAGCGCACAATATGGCTATTGTTCTGTGGTTGGGAGTGCCAGTTAGTGGCTGGTGTTAAAATGTGTCCAGCACTTGGTGGAGAATCCTCTCTGCCTACCACTGCGCTGGGCTTTGGAGGTACATTCAGACGGTGCCTGAGGGTAGAGGTGGGGGTGGGCTACAGTGGGTGATCCTGAGACTGGGCCCCTGGTGGACAGCCTGGGAGGGCCTTGTGGCCCAAGCCTCTTCCTGAGGGATCTCCTATTTAAACTTTTCTACAGGTTTATTTTAAAATTTGTTTTCAGTCAATGCAACATAGTTTTTTGGTGAACAGTTCGTGAATTTTGGCATGTACACAGCTGTGTAGCCACCGCAGTTGAGACACAGTGGTTTCCCTCCTGCCCCTCATTCTAATTCTCTATTTAGCGAACTCGCCATACCCCAAGCCCAACAGCCAGTGGTATGTGTTCTGTCTCTGTTGTTTCGCCTTTTCTGGAGTAGTGTCATGCAAGTGGGGCTGGGTAGTCTTTGGAGCTGGCTCCTTTCAGGTACTGTGATGTGTTTGAGATTCATCTGTGCGATGGCACGTGTCAGTAGTTGGTTCCCGTACATTGCTGAGTAGTATTCCATGGCATGAGTGAATTACAGGCTGTTTATCCATTCACCAGTTGAAGGACATGTGGGTTGTTTCTGATTTTTGACAATGATGAGTAAAGCTATTGGAAGCTTTCAGGCCATATTAAAAAGACAAAAAAAAAAAAAAGTAACAGCTGTCAGCGAGGATTCAGAGAAAAGATTCCCACTCTTATACACTGCTGGTGGGAATGTAAGCTAGTTCAACTGCTATGGAAAACAGTAGGAGGAATTTCTCAAAAAACTAAAAAGAGAATTACTGTTTGATCCAGCAGTCCTGCTACTGGGTATCTACCCCAAGGAAAAGCCATCACGTGTCAAAGGGATCCCGGCACTTGCATGCTCATTGCAGCACTATTCATAATAGCACGAATATGGGCTCAATCTAAGTGTCTCCCAGTGGACAGATAGTTAAAGAAAATGTACATGTACACAATGGAACACTATGCAGCTGAAAAAATAATGAAATAAATTATTTTGTAGCAACATGGATTGAACTGGAGAATACTACAGGGTGTGACAATTAAGTTTGCGAACTCATCCTAGAAAAGTGCTACGTACCTCATGGCTGAATATCGCTATGGTCCCTTTGAAGCACTCCCCTTGGAAAGATATGCACAGATGCCAGCACCTAGTTCACCCGTCAAAGCAATTTTGAAACTCTGGAATGCCCATCAGGGCTGTCATCATATTACCCTTGATGTCCTGTAGGTCATCAAAATGTCTTCCTTTAAATATTTCCTTTATTTTCAGCTAAAGATAAAAGTCATTGGGGGCCAGATCAGGTGAGTAGGGAGGGTGTTTCAATACAGGTACTTGTTTACTGGTCAAAAACTCCCTCCCAGCTCACTGTGTGAGCTGGTGCACTATCACGATGTAGGAGTTCCTCTGGGACCATTTTTGCATACACCTGTCTCATGCCAAGATTTTCTTTTCTTTTTTTTTTTTTTTAATTTCAATTATTTTTTTTGTAGAAACAGGGTCTCGCTATGTTGCCCAGGTTAGTCTCGAACTCTTGACCTCACGTGACCCTCTCGCCTCGGCCTCCCAAAATGCTGGAATTACAGATGTGAGCCATCATACCCGACCCAAGATTTTCAGTTAAGATATTCTAACTGTTTCTCTGTTGGTTTTTTTGGAGTCTGCTATGCTTCTCACAGTCAGCTGATGACTTTGATGCACAATTTGATGAATTTTTGCAATGTTTTAGTCAGTTCTACTCTTGACCTCTCTTCATCAGTGACGCTCTCTCCCCTCAGAAAAACATTTAAAGCATTTGTACACTGCCATTTTCCTCATGGCATTATCTCCATAAACTTGCATTATCCCCATAAACTTGGAATAACATATCCCTGACTTCACTTCCACTCTTGCCAAGTTTAACAAGAAATTTAATGTTTGTTCATTGCTCTAATTCACGCTCTGACATTCTTGTGATGACACACGAAAACGTGCAACAACAATGATGAACACCACTCAGCAAGACACCGCCACACGTCAACATGAACACAGCTGTGAGACACTGATATACCAAGGTTATGAAACCTTACTGAGGTGTTTGCACATTGCTGCCAATGTAAGTGCACGGTGGCAAGTTTATAGACTTAGTTGTTAAACCTCGTATGTTAAGTGAAATAAGCCAGATGAATATCACATGTTCTTACTTGTATGTGGGAGCTAAGAAAGTAGATCTCATAGAGGTAGAGAGGGAAAAAATAGGTAACACAGACTGGGAAAGATGGACAGGGAGGATGAAGGGAAGTGGATTAAAGGGTGCAAACATGCAAGTAGATAGGTGCAAGTATAGATCCAGCAGATCTTCTGGATAGCAGAATAGGATGCTCTACTGAACAAATGTGTATGGCACTCGGGTTGATGTGCACCCTGAATACCTCAACTTGATCACTGTGTGTTATAGGCAGATAACACATTTTCTCATGTACCCCATAAATTTTTACAAATTAAAAAAAAGGAAGAGAAGGTTAAAAAAGAGAAACATTTATGTCCATGTTTTTGTGTGAATGTAAGTTTTCATTTCTCTTGTCTAGTGGTCCAGCCAGGTCACTTGGGAAATATACGTCTCACTCACACTGTGAGAAGCTGCCGCACTGATTTCCAGGCTATACTATTTTGTATTTCTGCCATCGATGTGTGAGGGTCTAGTTGCCCTGCATCCTTGCTAATACTTGGAATTGTCATTATTTTTATATATTATTTTTAGCATTCTAATAGTGCATAGTATCTTTCTGTGACTGTAATTTGCGTTTCAATTTACGTGTTTTGGATGTTATTTCCAAATGAGATCACATGTACAGTCACTATTTTCAGGAATGAGAAAAATAGCACGAGTGGATTGAGTTGTATTTTTGTATGTTGAAAAATGTTCATTTGTCAAGTGTATATATTTAGCATTTACCACAGTGTTGGTAACCTTGTTTTGGTGTTTTTTTATATTTTGATATACTCTGGACCTGTTAGTATAAATATGTCCCATGTAATAAATATCCAGGAGACACACACACACACACACACACACACACACACACATCCCAATTCATTGTTCATCTGAAATTCAGATTGACTGAGGTGTTCTGAATTTTATCTGGCAGCCCTAGCTCTAAGGGGCCCTGCAATATCCAGTCATATTTTGCTTTGTTTGGTCTCCCCTGGAGGCTGGTAAGAAGTCCACAGCTCTCACATGTGTAAGTGCACAGAACTCTGGGTTTGGGGGGGAAATCTGCTGTGTTCCTACCCTCAGGATGGATGGTACAGACAGTGAGCAATGGTTTCTGGCTGCTGTTAACAGATACTCAGCCATAGTTGAAGCATGATTATATATAATTCAGATAAAGGATATTTGTGGACCAACAGAGCTGGTCGGTGGTCAGGGACCCAGGGTCTTCTTTTCCTGGACCACCATTCTTTGATTGTGGCTTGCTTCTTCAAGATCACAAGATGGTTGCTGGAGCTTCAGCCATAACATTTGCTTTCCAGGAAGGAGAGGAAATAGGAAAGGCCCTTTCCATTTTTTTTTTCTCACAGTGGAAGAGCCAGGCATTCCTTCACCCTCTTGGTTGCTTCCATGCCTAGGCTGCAATTGCTCTTTGACCTTAAGTGTGACTACTTTTTGTATAGGAGAAATATCCAAACTTTCATTTATTTCACTAAGAAATATCCAGGCCTGTTTGTTTTCAGTTTAACACAATTTGAACAAACCTGTGACTTTAAGTTTATTTAAAAATTGGAAGCACCACATCAAAAGGTTGGAGGAATGATGGCTAATGGCTGGGGTGTGGAAACGCTAATCATGGACAGTGTGACGATGAAGAGAGACAGAAAACCCCAGATGGTGTCCTAAGGCCTTCTAGTATAGGAACAAAAACTCTGTGTGGTGTCAAAGTCTTTGGCATCTTGGTTGCATGATTCCACCTGTGGGATTAGCCTGCTGGGCAGCAAACTCATGGCTGCCTCGTTCCTTCTGCTAGACTGTCAGCTCCCTCCTGAGGGCAGAAATGTGGCGCATTTTCCACCTGGACCCAGAGATCTGTATATTTATACATATGAACTATGTGCTCCTTATCAGCTTCCAGGGGAGATCAAATGAAGCAAAATATTAACTGGACACTGCAGGGACTCTTAAAGATTTAGGGCTGCCAGATAAAATACAGGACATCTCAGTCAATATGAACTTCAGATAAACAATAAATTGGTGTGTGTGTGTGTGTGTGTGTGTGTGTGTGTGTGTGTATGTGTGTTCCTCAAATAGTACATGGGACATAATTATGCTAAAATATGTATTCCTTGCTCATCTGAAATTCAGGTGAGCTAGTCATGATGTATTTTTATTGGCTGGATCTGGCAGACCTACTTTGAGTACCTGAGTGTCAGAGGCCCTGATGGGGATGGTGGGCAGGATCGATTGTCATGAAGTGCCAGGTCTTGGTGTGGTGGTGGAATCATTGGCTGATGTGTTTGCTCTGAGTGTGGGCACTTCTGATGCTCTTCTGAAGCTAGGGAAAACAAATTCCTCCTTTCACAGCTGTCAGTAGGCGAACTCAGCGCAGTGGCTCTTGGGAAAGCCCTGGCTGGGATTTCAGGAGGCGGAGGGGTGACATGTGGCTTATGGTCCCTTATCTCTTTGGCTTATTGCTTGTCTGTTTAGAGAACCTTTTGTTTTAGAGTGTGTGTCTCCTATCTGTTTAGACATTGGAGCCTAGAGTTGGGGTGGAAAGGTCGAGGTCACTACAGAGTCATGAATATGCTCCTGCTGACGTGAGTGCTGGGCTGGTGTCAATATATTGTGAGGGTGCCCGAAATCAGTGGTTCCCAGAGTGTGGTCCCTGGACTAGCTGCGTCAGCATCATAGAGGAACTTTGGGCCCAGCACGACCTCTTGAATTGGAAAGCCTGGGGCACGGGGATTGCGGGGGACAGCAGTCTGTCTTTAGCAAGTGCTGGGAATGATTCTATTGCATCCTAAAGTTTGAGCCCCTCCGCTAGATGAGAGGCCTGTAAACCTTTGCTGTAAAGGACCAGATAGGGATTATTTTAGACTTTGTGGGATGTTGGGTCAGCCATTGCTACCACATCTGAACATAACTGTGTCTGAGGCCAGGTCCTTTTGCCAATGTGAATGACCCGTCATTGCGTCTGGGCGAGTCGAAGCCTCCCCTTTTGTGCACAAGTTCATCTTATGCTTACTCAGGACCATTCCTGTGGCTGCGCCTCCATGTCCTCTGAGTCAGCTACTCCTGCCTTCTCCTTAATCATTTCCTCATGGTTCTCCTGCTTTAAGTTCTCCATATCACTTTTTCGCACCCTCTCCTCTGCTGCCCTCAGTGGCAGAACTCTTTGAAAGCCTTGTCGATCGATACATGCAGATCCCTTGCCTCTCTCTTCTCTTGGACTCACACCTGTCCACTGCTTCCCTGAAACAGCATCCCTTGTCTCCTGTGATCTCTAGGCGGGCTAATGTCTGGACCCGGGCGGTGTTCAGCTGTCTTTTTATGGACTTTCAGCAGCACTTGATGTGGTCTGTTGCAATGTCCTTCATGGGATGCTTTCCTCAGTTCTGGGATGCCTCTGTCGCAGTTCTGTTTTCTTCCTACCTCCCAGTCAGCTTCGTTTCCTGATTCCCCCTCCTCTCCCACCTCTACATGTTGGAGTTCCTTTTTGTGACTTTCTTGTTCCCCCTCTCTCCCACCTCTACCTGTTGGAGTTCCTTCCTGTGACTTCCTGGTTCCCCATCCTATCTCCCACCCCACATGTTGGAGTTCCTTCCTGGTTCCTCCTCCTTTCTCCCACCTCTACATGTTGGCGTTCCTTTCTGTGATTTCCTGGTTCCCCCTCCTCTCTCCCAATTGACATGTTGGAGTGCCTTCCTGTGACTTCCTGGTTCTTCCTCCTCTCTCTCACCTCTGAACAGTGGAGTTCCTTGGGGCTCAGCCTTTGAACCCTTTACCTCTACCCATTTCTTTGCTGACCTCATTTTGTAGTTTTAATAGCATCTTGTGCAGAACCGTCTCAGATCTATCTCTGGTCTAGACGCAGCCATAGCAACCTATCCCCTGGCCCAACCTTGCTATGTGGATGTCTGACATGCATCTGAACTTGACATGAAACTAAGAGCTCTGGAGTTTCCCTCCAACTCCACCAAATTGGTTTGCCTTGTCGCCTTTCCCAGTTCCACAAATGGCTCCATTTTTACGACTGTGACGAAGCCTTCAAGTCATCATTGACCCTTCTCTTCCTCTCTTATTCCAAGTCATGTCTATCAGTACATCCTAGTGACTCAGCTCTAAAGATGTGCCTAGAACTGACTGTTTCTTGCTGCACCGCTGTGCTAGCTGGTTCAAGACTGTTAGGACCTCTTACCAGGATGACTGCAATGGTTGCCATGCTGATTTTCTCTCTCCAGTCTATGCTCCTTATGTCTGCAGCGCAAGCCTTTTATAATATAGACCAGCCACTGCTTGCTCTGCTCCCCATTCTACAGAGGCCTCCAGGCCTCTGTGGTTTCCTTCTCCTCCCTCTCTGACCTGACCTCCTGGAGCTGCCCCCTTTGCTCCAGCCGCTCTGGCTCCTGTGTGTTACCTGAGCACCCTTGGTACATTCCCTCCTTAGGGCCTTTGTCCTTGCTGTTCCCTCTGTATGGAATGCTCTCTCCCTAGAAAACCACATGGCTCACTTGTTCACTCTCTTCAGCCTCTGGTCAAATGTCGCCTCCTCAGAGACTCCTTTTACCAGCCTGTGCGTAAGAGCTGCTGTCCCCTGCCTCCTCACATCCTTCACACCTTTTGTCTTGCCTTATTTTTCTTCATGGCATATTTCCCCACCTGCTAGATTAGATGTCCTTGTTTTTTGGCTGGATGTGCTTCTGCCAGAATGAAAGCTTCATGAGAACAGGGACCCCTGAGCCTAAAACAGTGCCTGAGATTGTATAACATGCCGGAAACAGGTTGAATGAATGAATTCTCACTTCTCAGACTTACCTTAGATGCATTATAATAGGGTGGTGCTTTCCATACTTTTAAATAGCAGGGTAACTCCTTTTCCAAGCAAATTTAGAAGGTGCCTCAATTTGTAGGACAAATATCAGTGAGATTAGATCACCTTGAAGTGATCAGTTTTTTCTTTGAGTCAGGGTCTCACCCTGTCACACAGGCTAGAGTGCAGTGGCATGACCACGGCTCACCACAACCTCAACAAGTGATTGCCCTGCCTCAGCCTTCTGAGTAGCTGGGACTACAGGCGTGTACCACCACACCTGACTAATTAAAATAATTTTTTTTTTTTTGTAGAGACAGAATCTTGTTGTGTGGCCCAGGCTGGTCTCAAACTCCTGGGCTCAAATGATCCTCCCGCCTTGGTGTCCCAAAATGCTGGGAGTACAGGTGTGAACTGCTGTACCCAACCTGAAGTTATCTAATTTTATCTTATTTGTGTTATGTAAGAAAGTCCTGATTTACATTGCAGATAGTAATAGGTCACTTTGGAATAACAGCATCCTCTTCAGTTAAGCTGATCCAGAAGTTTGAAGGAGAGACAGTAGTTATTTGTACTTCAAGGTTGAACATGAGTTCTTAAGCAATTGTCTAAAACACCTCGCTGGCAATGTTCGTGGAACGTGTGTGAGAGCCCTGTCCTGCGTTTGGCTGTAGTGCACCGGGGCTGTTATGGTAGACTTTACTTGCTTCTAGAATTTCCTATGATCAGACATGTGCAGCCTGAATTAAAAGCAAAACAAAACATGTAGAGCTACAACTTTTTAATCAGTGAATGACACATTTAGAAAACATTTCAATAAACACACCGAGAGAAGGCCCGGGAGTTTTGTTACGGAGTATGGGCAAATCCTTGGGAGCAGGAAACTGATGGCTGTCTTCAGTGTGCTACACTTTGGACTAGGCCAGTTGCTTGTTTAAAAAAAAGATTCAAAAATAGTTAACCTGTTCTAACATATTCTCTTTCTTCATCCTCTTTTTAAAGATGGCAAATATCGTTTTTTCAGGTTTTTAAGTGAAGAGAGTCTGCTGGGAGGCACAGAGCAGGCTGATGATCATTGGTGTCTTTTCCAGAAGGCCATTAGGGATGATTCCAAGGACAATTTCTAGGTACCAGCATCATTAGTGAGTGGTGGGTGTTGAATGGACACAGCAGAAGCCAGAAGGGGAACAACATGTGGTGTCTTCTCTAAAGAACAAAACTCTGAGTGGATGTGGTGGCTCAGGCCTGTAATCCCAGTATTTTGGGAGGCCGTCGTGGGAGGATCACTTAAGACTGGGAGTTCAAGACTAGCCTTGGCAACATAGTGAGACTCTGTCTCTACCAAAAAAAAAATCTTTAGTAATGTGGTCCCTAACCTTCCACCCCGGGCTTTATTAAAGTATAATTGACAAAAAAAGTACATATTTACAGTATACAGTGTGATGTTTTGATATATGCATGCATTATGAAATGCTTAAATCAAGCTAATGAACATATTTGTCATCTCACATACTTATCATTTTTTTGTGGTGAGAATACTTATAGTCTACTCTCTTAGCAATTTTTTTTTTTTGAATCAAAGTCTCCTTCTGTCACTCAGGCTGGAGTGCAGTTACATGACCATGGCTACCACAGCCTTGACCTCCTGGGCTCAGGTGAGCCTTCTGCCTCATTCTCCTGAGTAACTGGGACTTACAAGTGCATGCCATTACGCCTGACTAATTTTTAATTTTTTTTTTTTGCAGAGATGAGGTCTCACTGTGTTGTCTAGACTGGTCTCAAACTCCTGTGCTCAAGTGATCCTCCTGCCTTGGTCTCCCAAAGCACTGGGATTACAGGCGTGAACTGCTGCGCCTGGCCTCTCTCAGCACTTATCAAGTGTACAATATATTACAATTAGCCACAGTCGTGTGCTGTGTAATAGGTCCCCAGAGCTTACTCATCCTGTCTATCTTAACCGTGAACACTGAGATCACGTTGGCTGGATTCATTCTGGCTCTGTCACTCACCAGTTGGTGACTATGGCCAAATAACAGAACTTCCCGGGCCTCCGTATCTTCATCTTTGAAATCTGTACAAGGCACCTATTTCTCAGGACTGTTTTGAGGGTTAAGTGAATTGACATGTTAAACTCCCAGAACACTGCCTGGCAATAAAAAGCTTTGCTACTATTATTCCTGTTTTTCTGAAAGGTGACATTTTCCCTAGCTGCCCAGCTGGCTGAGGCCACAGAATATCAAGCTGAGAACAGAGCTTCTCTGTCCCTGCTGAATTGTAGCATCTTATGGTGCTGCAGGGAGCTCGCAGGGTGTCAGACACAACCCAGGCAGAAGGAAACACCTTATTCCTGTTCATGCGGATAATTGTGGGGTGGTGATGGTGGGTTTTTCTAATTCCTGCTTCTCCCAGGTTTAAGCTGTGTGTTTTCTTTGCTGCTGTTGCTCCGAGAATGCGCACAATCTAGGGGGTTGGGTAACCCTGAGGTAGGTTACTTTTGGTAGAAGGGGATCATCTTCTTTCCCATGGGACTGGTGCTTCCCATCAGGGAATTCCTCATATAGCCAGGTCAGGCTATGAAGGACTGGACTAAGCACCCCTCCTGTGTCCTGGGGCAGGGAGGGTGCTGGGAGCCTGGTCCTCCAGTGGGGCTGAAGACTGGGCCTGGGCTCTGGGCAGCTCCATCCCGTGTTTGGGCCCACCTCTCCAGCCTGGGTCTTGTCCAGCATGTGTTCCAGCCAAGGGAGTTACTCTGCCTCCCGCATAGACCCCAAGCCTTTTCCCTCCTGTGCTTAGAGAATATTAATTATAAGTTTGACTGCAGCAATCATCTCCACTATTTATGGAGACCTGGAAGGCGCCAGCCCCATTGGCACCCTAACATACCCTGTGATGATTTCCATGTAGGAACATGTGAGGAGTCTGGGTAGTCAACTTGATCAAACCCAGGCTTGCGGCTTGTGAGTGTGAGTGGGCCTGAGCTGGGCCCCCATGGCCCACATCCCACCCTGTCATCACAGGGTCGAGCTTTGGAGGGGGTTGGGTGGGCCAAGACCTGTAGGAGTCCTGTGCCTTCACTCCTCCGGCTGTGAGTCACTGGGGGAAGGGGAGGACGTTTCAAAAGTGGACTTGAACTAGACGACTCTTCACGTAAGTTTGGATGGCTTATAGTGGATAAAGATTATTCAAACTAAAATTAATATAGCCATGTGGACTAAATCACCCTATTAACACAAATGCCTCTCTCTCTCTCCCCCTCCTTTTCTTCCCCCCTTCCTCTTTCCCCTTCCTCCTTCCACCCTTCTTTCTCTCCCTCCCTTCCTCTCTCCCCCTCCCTCCCTCCTTTTCTCTCTCCCTGTTCCCTTCCTCCCTTTCTTTCTCTCCCTCCCTCCTCCTTTCTTTCCCTCCTTCTCTCTCTCCTTTTCTCTCTCTCACTCCCTCTCTCCCCCTTTCTCTTCTCTCTCTTACTCACCCTTCTCTCTCCTGGTCTAGGGATAAAAGGCACAACAAACTGTATCTGAGCTCACTAGGACACATCAGTTGCTCCTTTAAAAAATGGTTCAAAAATAGTTAAGCTGTTCTGACATATTCGCTCTTTTGAAAGATGGCAAACGTTGTCTTTCAGGTTTTTATGTGAACCAAGTCTTCTGGGAGGCACGGAGCAGGCTGGTGATCATTGGTGTCTTTTCCAAAGGGCCATTAGGGATGATTCCAAGGACAGTTTCTAGGTACCAGCAGACACATCATTAGTGAGTGGCAGGTGTTGAATGGACACAGCAGAAGCCAGAAGGGGAGCAACATGCAGCATCTTCTCCAAAGGACAAAACCCTCGGACAAAACTCATGCCTGTAATCCCAGTATTTTGTGAGACTGTCGAGGGAGGATCGCTTGAGGCCAGGAGTTCAAGACCAGCCTTGGCAACATAGCTAGACTCTGTCTTGAAACAACAACAACAAAATCTTTAAAAAAACAAACAAACCCTCGACTCGCACTGTAGGAATGGATGCTGCTCTGTCTCCCTGGTGGCCACCTAGGCTGTTTCTGTGGTTGGATTCAGTTTAGGGGATCTCAGAGGCTTCAAACTTCTCTAGTAGGACCTCCATCAGCAGGCTGGAGGACAGCAAGTACCACTGCAGCGAGGGCAAGTGCCAGTGAGCCCCAAAGCCCAGGAACCCCTGTACCCTGTAGTAGGAAGCCCTTTCTATGCTTTCCAGGGCTCTGCCATGATTGACCCATTAGGAGTGACCCAATCGTGGACCCTGGGTATGGTCAGGGCCAGGCCTGGCTCTTCCTCTACCCTGTAGGTTTTCTGGATATGCAGATAAGGCAGTGAGAGGAGATGAGACCCCTAGGACAGGCAGCCCCAAGCTGTTATCGATTGGGGCTATTGCCAGAATTGGGACTCAGAGTCACAACCTGTAGGCTCTGGCATCGTATCAGGTCCTGCCTGTTAGACGGTTCTCCCATCTCGAATGTCTGACTCCCTCCTTGGGTTCAGACCTTCTTTTAACACCCTGTGTTGAGCCCCTGCTCTGACCACACTCAGCACCAGGTAAGCATCCAGTGACCACAGCGAAAGCAGCCGGTGTCTGCCATCAGGACCCTACAGTCAGTGGGTGATGCAGTCAGAGAATCTCACACACAAGATAAAACTTCACCCACAGGGAGGGTAGGAGGGACTGAGTTGAGGATCCTGTACCCTGGGAGAGGTTTGGAGGGAGTGCAGGGAAGGAGGTGTCCAGGCAGAGGGCGTGGTGCAAGGAAAGGCCTGGCAGCTGAGGGGAAGGGCTCTAGTCCTTCACGCCAGCTGATGTCACTTCAATGTGGTGCCCCGCTCCATGTCCCTTAGGGTGTGGAGACACCCAGACTCCCATGAGACCACATTCCTTGGGGGTGACAGTCACACTTGGCCATCCGGACCTGTGCTCCTCCTAGGAGTCTTAGGGTTTGCTTGACACCTGTCTTGACCCTGTTCCCCACCATGGGGCTGACTGGGTACCTCTTGCCCGTGGCCTCCCATGAGTCACCACCCGGGGGGCTAGACCAGGGCTGACCTGGACTCTGCCTTGGTTGTCCTGTCATGGCAAGATCTTGCCTCCTGGTGGAGAAGAGAGGTCTGTCCTGATTGGACAGACCAGGACTGGGCCCTCCTGCCCCCCACAGGGGACCTGGGCCTTCCCAGAACAGGCTGTTGGGACGTGAGGTTTATGTTTTGCAGACTCACTATCGAGTGTACAGTTGAGGTCTTCTCTGTCCTGGGCCAAGTTTCCCAGTAGAGAAGGGGACATCAAGTCATTCAGCAGCAGTTCCTGCATACCCCTGATGCGTCATATGCTTAGTCCCTGGGCTCTGGGTTCTGGGTCTCGGGTGAGCTGAACTAGTCTGCGAGAGGAATGTGCAGAGTCCCTTATCTATATGAGATTTTGTATTCTGAAAGGAAAGGACTGACATAAACCCCAGGGAATCTTAGAGTTTTCTGTTTTCCACAACAGAGCATTCACAGGAGCTGGGCAGGGCCCTGACTTGGGTGGTCTTGCTGCAATGCTCAGCTGGAAAACTGATGCTTCTTATGTGTTTCTTTCTTTTTATAAGATGGCTCGGAAAAGCCAGGCATGGTGACTCACACCTATAATCCCAGAACTTTGGGAGGCAGAGGTGGGAGGATCACTTGAGGTTAGGTGTTTGAGACCAGACTGGGCAACAAAGTGCAACCTCGTCTGTACAAAAAATAGAAAAAGTAGTTGGGTGTGGTGGCACACACCAGTAGTCTCAGCTACTCAGGAGGCTGAGGTGGAAGGATCGCCTGATCCCAGGAGGTCGAGGATGCGGTAAGCCATAATTGTGCCACTGCACTCCAGCTTGGGTGACAGAGTGAGACCCTGTCTCAAAAACAAATGAAAACTGGCTCCAAGGGTCTGGAAGTAGCTGGTGCTTTGTGGTAGGAACCAGGGCAGCAGGTCGGGAGTTAGAATGGAGAAAGGTAGGCCTGCCAGGAAAGAGGCCCTTGCAGCTCAGGCTGCTGGAATGCTGGGATGAATGTGGCTGGCTGTGGGGGGCTTTGCCTGGGTA
Organism: Carlito syrichta; assembly: GCF_000164805.1. Classification (NCBI taxonomy): domain Eukaryota; kingdom Metazoa; phylum Chordata; class Mammalia; order Primates; family Tarsiidae; genus Carlito; species Carlito syrichta. Next base: position 177,980 of record NW_007143543.1, on the reverse strand, counting down.
CACTGCCCCTGCCTGCCTGAGCCCCTCCCCCTCCAGGTAGATACAGCAGCCTGTGGGGAGTCAGATGATGCCTGATCGGGAGCTGCTGGCTTCACACTCCATGGCTCATGCAGAGGTACGCGGTGTCATGGTGTGGAGCTCAGGCCCTAAACTGTGGCTTTTGTCTGTGTTGTCCTGAGCTGGTGATGTGTCCTCACTTGGTCTTCTCAGCACAGAGCTTGGTTTGATACCAGCGAGCCCATCGATGTGGGGTGTTGTCTTCTGTATCCAGCCTCTCTGTCACACTCAGGGCAGAGAGTCTGTGCCTAAGTAGATGTGCAGGCATAGGCTGTGCTGCTGCTCGCAGTGCTGGAGGGTGGCCCAGAGTGCCACCCCTTCCTGTGCAGGAACCTACTCTGCTGGGGAGGTCCTGGCTCAGGCTGGCCTTGACCCCTGCTGTTGGCGGTCATGTGTACCCTTTGCCCTGGGTGCACAGAGCGTTTTTCACCATCCCATATCACTGGCATCACACAGATATGTCCTAGGACCACAGCATCCTGGGCCCCTGCTGACCCATTGATGATGGCCAGGTCTCCAGGTGACTCCCAGGTGCCTTAAATCTGAGAAGTGCTGCTCAACGTTGCTTCAGCTCTTAGGGATAGAGCCCTGGTATGATTTTGATGTCACTGCTTTCAACTCTTGCTGAAATCTGGTCCCTGATGTCCAAGGTGGGGCCTGGTGGGAGGTGTTGGGTTACATGGCAGATCCTTCATAAATGGCTTGGTGCCCTCCTGGCCATCATGAGTGATTCTCACTCTTCTAGTTCACATGAGAGCTGGTGGTTTAAAAGAGTCTGGGTGGGGGCCCTGGTGCTCACTGCTGATGTCAGTAAGCGTCTAGAGCCTAACATGCCTGGAATTACAACACCTGTGCAAACTGAATCCTCCAAGACCTTCCTATCCCAGCACCTGGCCCTGCCACTCACCCATGTGCACAAACCCCCAAGACAGAAGTCACTCTTGATCCTTTCTTCCTCAACCCCCAGCATTGACAGCAAATCCTGTGAATCCTGTGGGGTCCCCTCCTTGTAGACCCCACCTGCATCATACTCTCTCCACTTACAGATCCTACTTGAATCTACCTCTAGATCTCTAATACCCTCAATATCAATTTCCTTGCTTTGCTTTTTTTTTTTTTTTGAGTTAGAGTCTTACTCTGTCACCCAGACTGGAGTGCAGTGGCTGCTCCCGGCCACCATAGCCTCGATCTGCTGGGGCTCCGGAGATCCTTCTGCCTCAGCCTTCCAAGTAGCTGGAACTACAGGCGCGTGCTACCACATCCGGCTAATTTTTTTTTTTTTTAAATTTATTGTAGAGATGAGGTCTCACCAAGTTGCCCGGGTGGGTCTTGAACCCACAGGCTCAGGCAATCCATTCACCTCAGCCTCCCAAGGCGCGGGATTTTATAGGCTGAGCCACTGAGCCCGGCTTGCTTTTTTTTTTTTTTAAAGATAATTGATTTTTTAAATTGATGAGTAAAAGTTGCATAATTTATTGTGTACAACACACTGTTTTACAATACATGTTTATCCACTGTGGGATGGAGAGCATGAGCTCATCAATACCTGCATGACCTCACATGCACATCTTTTTGGGGTGAGATCACTCGAAGTCTAAAAATCACTCAGTGATTTTCAAGAATACAATATAGTGTTATTAACTCCAGTCACCATGTTGTGCCATAGATCTCTGGAACTTGTTTCTTCCCGCCTAACTGAAATTGTGTGTCTTTTGACCAACATCTCCCTGCTCCCACCCCAGGACCCCTCTCAGTCTGCTCTGCTACTTCTGTGATTCTTCTTCACAGCCGCTGAGTGAATCTCTTAAAAAAAAATTAACATCCAATTGCATCATCCTCTCGTGTGAAACCCTTCAGTGCCCTCTTATTGCTCTTGGGTAATGAGATCTGACTCCTTACCGTGGCCTGTGTCAGACCTTACCTGGCCCAACCTTACCCTGTCCTCTCCTGCTCTCCTTGCTTGAGGCAGGACATGGTGAGATTGGACATGGTGAAGTGGAACATAGTGAGGCAAGATATGGTAAGGCTGGACATGGTGAGACAGGACATGGTGAGGTAGACTTAGTGAGGTTGAATGTTGTGAAGCAGGATATGGTGAGGCGGAACACAGTGATGCTAGACGTGGGGAGGCAGGATGTGAGGAGGCAGGACACAGTGAGGTGGGATGTGGTGTGGCAGGCCACTTTTTTTCTCCACTAGAGTTTGGGCTCTTGAGGGAGGAGCCATGATCTCCCCCTAGGTTTTATGTGGGCAGCAGATGAAGTTGGTGTTCAAGTGTATGTTCAAATGTCACCCCCTCCCAAGGGCCATTCCTTAACTGCACAAGCCAATCACTTGTAATGCATTACCTGTTTCATTTTCCTCAGAGTACACATGACTGAAATTGTTTTGTGTATTTATGTGTGTGCTTGTATGTCTGTCCTTGACCTCCCTAAATGCAAAGCCCACGAGGGCAGGGACTTGTGTATCTTGCCCCTTACTGTATTGCCAGCACTAAGAACAGTGCTTGGCGCAAAGTAGGTCAGATATTCATTGACTGAGTAGCTGAGCCCTGGGAGAAGTGAAGAGAGATGTTTGTGGAGGCTGATGTCTGTGTGGGCTGCTGTTCTCTGGACTCTGCAGTGCCTGCTTAAGGTCACCCAGGCTCCATACAGAAAGTTCATCGTGGGTTAAAGGTTTTTTTTTTTTCCTTTCCCCAACTTTCCTGTCAAAATGAGCAGAGCAGGAAATGAAACCCCACTTTCTGCTTACACTTCAGACCACCTGGAAGGACAAAAGAAAATCTGGAGAAAGCTACACTTACTGGAGAAGAGTCTTAGCTCTTCCCGGCTTCCCAAGAGGCTGGTTCACCTTCGCTCCAGAATATTCTGACATCGAGGCTGAGGAGCTGGTTAATGTCACAAGCCTTTTTTTCAGTCTCTCAAATGGACTCCTGATGTGGTTATTACCTGACCCTGATAAAGCCTGGGCGTTACACTTGCCCAAGGAACAAACACATGAGCCATATCCTCCTGGGTATCAGCTTTGTCTGAAGAATAAGAAGTAGGTTTTGGGCTGGGAGCTTCTGAGGACAGTCATGGAGTGAGGTGGTGTAGGCCACAGAGTGGTGTGCTGAGGAAGAGTTTAGCAAGGAGGCCCAGCACTGGCCCAGTCACCCCCCTGCAACTGGTGTGGTTTGCATTCGATTTTGAGCCAGGGGCCAGGGAGGACTGAGTCACCCTCCCTGCTTCAAGCTCTGGGTCAGGCCACAGGGCAGGACTAATGGCAGGTCCTGCTCGCTTTCAGAACCTGGGGAAGGGGAAGCGGAAAGAGGGACTTGAGGGGACCAGGTGGCAGATGTAGGAGAGGTCTGGACTCCTTCTCTCTTGGGGCTGTGAGCCCTAGAGGCTCTGCAGAGGATCACATGGCCTTCTGTCCTGAGGCAGCAGGACCCCACTTCTTTGCTGGGCCAGCTGCTCTGCTGGATCCTGTCACATTGCTCAGAAACCATGTTTCTTTCCTCATACCCTCTGCTCCTAATCAAGCCTTGGAGGGATTGGGCCAGCTGTATAGTGGTTGAGATGGTTGTTGGGCCTGCCTTGCCCCTATTAGGGTGGTTGCTGAGGATTTAGCCTGCCTTGTCACGGTTGCAGCCCCTGGAGCAGAGGAGAACACAACACCAAATAGCCAAATTTGGACATGGAGTGCCATGGTCTAGCACTTCTCTACATGGCGACCTTGAGAAGTCACTTGACCACTCTGAACCTCAGTTACTTTGCCCAGGATTGCCTATGGATTGCTGGGAGACCTTGAATGTGATGACGATGATGACAACAGTAGTTCATTTTAACTGAGTTCTCAGTCTGTGCCAGGTGCGGTTCTAAATTCTTTACATGTCTTCACTTGGCTTAAAACATCCTTAAATCGTGGTTCTGTTATCATGCTTATTTTTATAGGTATGGGAACTGAGGCAAAGTTAAGTTAAACAACGTGTCCAAGGCCAAGAACCAGAGCTAGGGGTAGAACGCGTGCATTATTTTATATGACCAATTGAGTTACCATGCAGAACCTGCTCTAGTTTAGTTAGAATATTATATGAGCCAGGAGGTCTCGGAAGACCTGGACTTTTGATTTGGTTCTGGAGGTTGTGGACATCTGAGCAGTGGCTGCGTGTCTGTGTGGGCCCACACATGCTAGACGGAAAGGCTTTCCAGTTGCTGGAGCATGAGGCTGGCAGGACAGGGAACTGGGCTCAAGAGGGTTGCTGGAGGAAACCTCTAACCCTTGCCGAAAGACCTCCGAGAGCTGTGGGGCTGTGGGGAAGGGTGCTTCTCCAGCTGTTGATCTGGTGTTCTGGAGGAGGCTGGGAGGGCCAGGCTCCTGGATGCCTCACTGCTGCACCAGGCACCTGACTGCCCACCCACGGGGACATCCAAACCATCTCCACTGGAATGAGCCGAGCTCCCTTCCATCGTGTCATGGGACACTAAGAGGGGCCCTGGAGGAAACTAGAAGGGGATGGACAGAGGGGCGGGAGTCAGAGCTGGGGAGAGAAGGCCATGGAAACTGGATAGGCAGGGTGAGGAAAGGTGCTGGGCTTGGGGCAGCAGTAGGAGAGAAGGGGCCGAGTGAAACCCAGGAAACCTCAGGTGGAGGCCCAGTGACGAGGAGGGGCTGCCCAGAACCAGGCCCGGGAGGACCCACATGTCTGTGAAGTCTCTGGCTGCACCCAGGTGGCTGATGCTGTCACTGGCTTGCAGGCTGGGAAGCAGGAGGTTGGGCTGCCCTCCAGTCAGGCCTTCTCCAGGAGGCAGGCAGCCTTCCTCACCATGCCGTGCTGGTGCACAGCTCTGATTTATTTCGAGACTTTCCTTGTCTTAATCAGAGATGGTTTTTCTTGGCAAATCCCAACTTTTTCAGAAGGCAAAAATGCAGTCTCCTCGTAGTCTGGGTCAGCGTAATCCCCTGCTTGTTTACCCAGGCTCAGTGTACTTGAGGCGAGAGCCAGAGCCAGCCAGGGGTGAGGGTCCGGCCCAGCCCAGACAGTTTTATGGCTGGATTTGCAAACCTCAGTGAAGCCCTGGCTCTGGCTTCTCGTCCTCACTGTGGCATGGCCGCACGCCTGAGCTTTCATGCACCCTGTTTTGGAAGGGCTCTCTAGTGGGCCCTTTTCTGCTTCCTGGGACCTCAGCATCAGAGCCGGTGAGACAAGGGCCCACCTCATACCAGTCTGGGAGAAAATCTAGATGAATCTGGAGTTCCTCCAGCTCCATCTTGCCTGACACTTATAGCCGTCTGAGTAGTGTCCTTTGTGTCCAGTGTCTTCAGAGCCTGAGTGATTAATGCATGTGTGTAGATGCTGCCTCTGCTGATAACTTCTTACTTTTCACTTTTATCATAAATTCCCCATTTGTGGGCCAGGCAGACATGCCTCAGGCGCCTGAGGGTTAGATGGCGTGGATGTGGGACACTGGACAGGGACAGAACCTTCTGGGGAGGGAATGGCCACCTAGAAGTCTCTCCCCAGGAGCGGCAGGCTAGCAGATCACATGAGAAGGGTCCTTGAGGTGGTGTCTCGTGACTGTGGTGACTGGCTGGCATCTGCCGCATCAGAAGTACCCGGAGGCTCCACACTGACCCATTAGAGGAGGAATGAAGGAGCCTGCTGGAGCCATCCCACTTGCTGAAGGCTTTTTCTTCTATTCCCTGCCCATCCCGCCTTCTCCACCCAATTCCTGCCTAAGGGCTGTGGAGTAATCAGAATAAACATTACAACCATTTATTTATTGAGTGCTTACAGTATGCCAGGCCAGGGGCTCTAGTACCTCATCTCAGCATGCCTCATGGCCAGCCCATGGAATGGGAATTATTCTTATTTTGTGGATAAAGAAGCTGAGACTCAGAGGTTAAGTGATTTGCCCAAGGCCATGCAGCAAGTTTATGGTGAAGCTGGGACTTGAAATCCTGGTCTGTCTGATTCTATGGGCCACGCTCTTAAATACTGGGCTATATTGACCACAGAGATGCCTCAGAAAGCAAGTGCTTTCCAGAACATGGGGGTGTTTTTGATGGAGAGATGTTCTGGAAGCCATGTGAGAGTTAAACCAGGAACTCAGCAAAGCTAGAGTGTTGAACCCATGGAGAGGAAGAGAGTGACATGATGTCCAGGGAGAAGGCCAAGCTAATAGAGTGCATCTTGGATCTGGATCACACACAGGTGGGTGGCTTCTCTGTGGAGGCTGGGAGTTGGACCAGGCAGTGGGGCTCGTTTCTTGGTGCAGATGTGAAAGGAGATGACCCAGAAGCTGGACTGACGCAGGAGAGGAGTCTCCTCACAAGAAAGCTTCATCCTGAGGTCTGGGCCCAGCTAGGACCTGTCCCTCTCCTGGAGATTCCAGGGGCATCTGGTGACCCTCCCCTAAGGAGGTGGAGGCATGGTGGAGTGCAGCCCAGACCACTAGATCTGCTTTGGAGGTGGCTATACAACACCCCATGCTTCTACTTGCTTCAGGGCCAGCCGGGGTCCTGTTCCTCTTCACCTGCCTTCACTCCTCTCACCCCCGTGAGAGTAACCTCAACGGGCCCTTCCCACCTCTGCATCTCTCCCGCCGGTCACTGGGGAACCACGGTGGTGGCACGTGGCCCAGGCCGGCCTGGTGTTCTGGGCGCCCCTGTGCTGGAAGGTGGTCAGACACTGGCAGAATGGGTTTGTTCCTTCCTGGTGCTGTGGGCCAGATGCTGAGACACCCCATTGGAGAGGCTGGCAGGGCACGACCTTCTGCCGAAACACTTCTCAGGTGGATGTACTCTGAGCAGAGGGTGAGGGGATTCCAACTCCTCTTGTGCAACATGAAGTTTAAACTGTTGGGACCCAGCAGTGGCTTTGGGGAAGGCCTCTTTTGTCCCCTTGATGGCCCACTGGATGCAGAGTAACAGCACCTAGTTAATTCTGGGTGGGCGCCAATGACCAGGTCCCTGGGATGGAGTTTTGGGAGCAGGGTGTCTGAGGAAGGCCCGGGGGTTGGAGGGCGCTAGAGAAAGGGCGAATGGAGTTGCTGGGCTCCAGGGTTTGGGCCTCAGGACAGCTTTCTCAAGGAGGGACCTGGAGGGACTAGCCAGGAGAGCAGCTCTGCAGCTATTCCAGCAGGACACGCACCCCAGGGTCTGACGTCGCTCTTGGCCTGGTGCTGGGGATGTGGGAGGTGACCTAATTCCAACGTATTTGCTGAAGTGGGCTGGAGCCAGAAGACAGTGACAGCCGCTTCCAGAATCTTCCTCTAAGCCACCTCCTGTGCTGATTCTTTCCATCCCCGCTGCCACAGGGTAGCCGGCCATTGGCCCCTGGAGCTGAGACCTGTGGCGGCGCCTCTCCGTGGTGTCTCTTGCATCTGTTCCCACCTTCTTTCTATTCTGCCTACCGTGGCCAGAACTAGCCACTGAAACATCCACTTTGGGGACTGATAGTCCCACCCACGCCCCAGGGGCTGAGGCCTGCTCCTGGGAGAGCCTCCTGCTGTCACCCAGCTTGTGCACAGTGCTCTGCTTTGGATGCACTCCCCTGCCCTCACACCCCTCCTTGTGCTGGCGTGAGCACCTGTGCCCCTTCTCCTCCACAGGCAGCCTGAGCGCAGCCCCTCTGTGTGGTCTCCTCGACTCTTTCCCTAGTCCTGCAGCCTGTGCGCTCTCCATCCTTGGGCAATGAGGTGATAAGGGTGGGGGGAGGGGCATGGCTCCTTCTTGCTGGATAGCGTTTTAGAGGAGGGAAGCCACAGCGGGATCTTTTGAAGCCCCCAGCAGGCCCTGGGCCACAGCTCTAATGGGTGCTCAAGATGTGATCATCGAGTTGATCAACAGGAAATTGATGAGACTCATGTCTATAACCCTAGGCTTTGGGAAGCTGGGGCGGGGGGCGGAGGGGAAGGATCCCTCTGTGTCCCTTCCATTCCTTACACTAGAGCTGCTTGTTCTCTGGGGTCTTGTTTTGGCCACAGGATTTTCATTCTTCCCCCACGTCCCTAGCTGATGACATATGATGACATATGACCACCTGTTATCACCCTCCAGTCTGATGGCTGATATGGGGCATGTGTGCCTTTGAGGGGCTACTAAGGGCTGTGGGCAGACCCCATCACACCACCTTTGCAGTTTGGGAGACCGAGTTGCTACATAGAGAGGTCTGGAGCCTGCCTGGCTGGGCCGTCTGAGCTGAAAAGGAAGCCTAGGGGGAGGAGGCCTATGGGTGTAGATGCTGCCTGGAAGGTCATCTCGGCCCCCAGAACCAATGACATGGTCTGGCAAGGATACCACATGTATCTGTGCCAAGCTTGTGAGAGCTGTGGTGATGCAGAAGAGTAGGGGAGAGGGTGTCCGTCCTGCTCCCTTCAAGTCTGGGCCAACTCCCCCCACCCCTGGCCTCCTGCAATGCTTCTTGGGGGACACGAAAGTTTGGGGTAAAACTTTGACTGTACCTTTGCTTGGGAGGCAAGTCCGGGGGAATCTGTTAGGATTTTGTATGTGCCTCATCCTCATCCCTTGAAATGGGCTATTGTAGGAAACCTGAAAACTCAAGGAAAGTGCAGAGAAAACACTAAATCATCTGTAACCCCTCTGTCCTCCTGCCATTTAGAGACAGCCACTGTTAATGTGGAGGTGCATCTCCTGTCATGTGTCTTTCTCTTTTTCTTTCTGGACTGGGAGGAAGTTGACATACCTATGTGTGTATGTATGCTTGGTATTCTGCTTTGTTTTTGTTTTTTTATATTGTGAGCCTTTTCCTGACCCTAAAATGTTGTGAGAGTCTCTTGGAAGGCTGGGTAGAAGGTCTTTAGTCCTGAGTCTTTGTGGGTTCTGAGTCGTGCATCAGAAAGCCTGTCCCTCGGCGTGTGTGGCTAGCTCAGGGTCCTGCAGGCTCCCCTGGGTGGACTCGGCCTGGCCTTTGCTGTCCATATCCTGGGACTGCTTGGCAGAGGAGGTCTGCCACATGCGGAGGTGATGGTCTTCTCCATCCCACGTGTAAGTTCAGATTCTGTGTCTGAGCCAACAAAAAAAGCTCCTCACAAGTCACTTGCAGGTTTTTATTCTTAAAAGAAAGATGTTCTCTCCGCCCAGGAACTAAAGGGTTAGAAATGGAAAAATCACTTTTCTTTCTCTCAGGAGTGGGGTTCTTTGCTTTCCTGCTGATCTCTATTCCTGCCTGTAGAATTTGACATGATTTTATTGACTTTTCCTTGGTCCAGTTGGGTGAACAGGATTTTTGTCTTGCTCAGAACAGCCTTATGCTGTGATGTGACACGTGAGCCAGGCCCGTGTCAGCGGTCATCCTTCCTTGCCCCAGTGGCATGGTGAGGATTTTCAGTGTGAGATGGACTGATAGCACTAGGTCTCGTGTGGCACGTGGTACGTGGCAGTTCCACATGGGCCAAACCATTTCTTCCTCTCTTTTGTTTGTTCGTGACTTTGAGGCACTCTGTGTGTGTGCATGGGCGTGTGCTTATGTGTATACTTGTATGTGCTTGTGTGTTTGGTGACCTGCCAGGCTCCAGGACAGCAGGATCTCAAAGTGACAATGGAAATGGCTCTGAAAGAAAGCACTTGATTCCAGCACACACAGCCCAGTGGAGCCCAGTGGTGTGGCATGGCTCAGAGTCCCTTGTGTCTGCTTGGGTCTGCCCTAGTCAGTTTCTCCTGGGGCTGTGGTGTGGCATGGTTTTCCTCTCTGCTCTGTGGCTTCCCCTCTGTCTTCCTTGTCATTGTAAACCTCCCTGCCGTGTACGTGGGTAGCCCGGAATCTGAGAGGCTTGCACGTAATGTTTACCTGTTCCAAATAAGTCACCCAGAGGTCCAGCAGGGAGAGATATTGGTTTATTAAAACTTACAGGAAGGCCGGGCTTGGTGGCTTCGCCTGTAATCCCAGCACTTTGGGAGGCCGAGGCAAGTGGATTACCTGTGCTGGCAGGTTAGAGACTAGCCTAGGCAACTTGACGAGACCTCGTCTCTACAATAAATCAAAAATTAGCCGGGCGTGGTAGCGTGCATCTGTAGTTCTGGCTACTTGGAAGACTGAAGCAGAAGGTTCGCCAGAGCCCAGCAGGTTGATGCTGGGTTGGCTCCATCCCAGGTGACGGAGTGGGACTCCACCTCAAAAAACAGATAAACAAACAAACAGACAGACAAAAAACATACAGAGGGCACCAATGGCAGCTGGTCGGTGATGAGAAAATCTGCACCTCAGGGTAATACAGCAAGCAGTTTTATAGGCAAGCAAGTTAGTTAGTCAAATTCCTGTTCAGAGCTTACAATTATATTAAGAGTGCATCCTATACTACTTTCAGCTTTTCTTGGCCACTGGCATCCTGTGACTTATTACTGGAAACATGCATACCCTTCAGAGACCAGTGTTGGCGAGAGGCTGCTACCTGAGGGAGAGGGAGACAGTCCATGTCCAGGCAATATCCCACACCCTATATTATTCCATAGGAGCGTGCCCAAATGAGACAAGTCCTAGAGTGACATCTTCCTTGTAATGACCCCAGGACACAAAGTGTGCACTAGTGTTTCCGTGCAGGCCTCATGGGACCCAGAGGAATTATCAGGTTGGGAAGCTGTGATGCTCTGTGCTTCTCCCATTGTTTGGAACTTGTGCAGAGTCTGTGGTTGTGGGTGGGCTATGGGAAGGCTGGTCAGGCCCCTCTGTGTTGATGGGGGAACAGTCAGTGGTAAAAGCACAATATGTGGGTGGACAGATGTTTCTAAGGGCAGAAAACCTGCAGCAGCAATGGTAGGAATCTCACACTGTGGTCTTGGGAGCTTAAGGCAGCCCTGCAGCAGGATGAGAAAGGAGACCCAGCCACAAGGACAGCATGTCTTCAGGTTCAGGGCTCTGTCCTGCGGATGCTGCCAGGCCTTCCATCACCCAGGATACTGCTGGGGCGTCATTGTGTTGGTGATGGAGCTCACCTGGTACAACAGGCCCATAGAGGGAGGGGCTGGAGTGTCCACCACTTCTCTGGATGGCATGAAGGGTCACTGGTGGGGTCTTCGTCCACTTCCCTTGGGGAACGTATTGTGATATCACCAAGGGCTTTCATCTGGCAGCACAGAGCAGACCCCGTGGGGGAGGAAAGAGGAAAGCAAGATTCCCTGTGCTGTTTGTTGTAAGTTAGCTGGTGGCTTTCTCTTTCAACACTTTTTTTTTTGAGTCAGGATCTCGCTCTGTCCCCAGGCTGGAGTGCAGTGATGCAATCACAGCTCATTGCAACCTCGACCTTCTGAGCTCAGATGATCCTCCTGCCTCAGCCTCTTGAGTAGCTAGAACTATAGGTGTGCACCGCCTATAAATTTTTATTTCTTGTAGAGATGAAGTCTTGCTGTGTTGCCCAGGCTTGTCTCAAATTCCTGACCTCAAGGAATCCTTCTGCCTAGGCCTCCCAAAGTGCTGGGATTACAGGTGTGAGCCACTATGCCTGGCCTCCGTCAACATTCTTGACCCTAGACTCTTGAGCAAAAGCTGGAGGTTATGTCCAAAAGATGATTTCCTAAGGGCTCCTGTGAGAGAGAGAGAGAGAGAGAGAGAGAGAGACAGTGTGTGTGTGTGTGTGTGTGTGTGTGTGTGTGTGTGAGTGTGTATCCTTTGTCTATTAGATGGATACTCATCTTGGCTTGTGGTCAGCTTGGGTTAATCAGCTCTCTTTTTTGGGGACTGTCCAGTGTCCACCTCCTCAGACACTCCACTATGCTCTAGGCAAGGTACAGCTAGCTTTATTTCAGCCATGCTGTGACTTACTGAGGCATTTTGTCCAGCAGCCTGGCACCTGAAAACCTGCTCTGGTATAGTCTTATGGAAAATCCATCTCTGGATCCGCAGCTGATCTTTGCAGTTTCCTCCTAGACCTCCTGCCCGCCTTTGGCATCTGTTCTCATAACTGCTCCTTCCAGGCCTCCCCTGTCTGCAATTACAAAATGGTGCCACATTTCCATTTACGACAACTCCCAAACCCTCACCTGCTCCAATAGTAACCTCCCTTGTCCCTACTTTGGTAGCCTTCACTACTTCCATAAACTAGTCAGAATCTTCCCTTGGCCCAAAGGATGCTTTTTGTTGGCTAGTCCCATCATGAGAGCACCCAGGCCTGTGCCCATCATGAGAGCACCCAGGCCTGTCATGAGAGCACCCAGGCCCATCATGAGAGCACCAAGGCCCGGGCCTGTCATGAAAGCACCTGGGTTTGGGCCAGTAGAACTGTCTCCAACTGCAAAGCTGTCAATTCAGTGCTGGGCCAGGGCTGCTCTCTGCAGAGGTGTGGAAAAAGCCCTGCTCAATTTCAGTGTCTCTGTCACTGCCTGAAATAACTCTGGTGTTCCTGGAATCTCTGGAAGAGATTCCCAACTCTCTTGAACACCCCTGTGGACTTCTGCACTTCCCCCTTTGCCCAGCACCTCACCAAGTCTTCTGTGAAAACAGTTCTGTTTTGGGGCTTTGTCCTTTTAACTAGTGGGGCAGTCACTGACTGGCATCTGGATGGACTGGGGCTACTTCCCACATCCCCCTACTCCTGACCAAACTTCTCCTTCATCCCCCTAAGATCACGGTACCATGGGTGCAAAATGCTTCCGGTGAGGGTGAGCGATAGATGGGGGAGGGCCAGGGGGTGTAGGAGCATGAGAACCAGCACTGGGTAGTGGGCCATGACATGTTGGATATTTCTGTTATTAGCCATGTTTGTAGACTCCTTGGAGCGTATCACTGGGCAGAGCTTGTGAGGTGTCCAGGCAGCCATGCATGGAGCCCTAGTATGAGCTGAGTAAATTGCTCCCATCAGGTGAAGAGATGGTGCTGACTTGACACTCCCTTTCCATCAGATGCATGTCCCTAGGGTGAAGGGTGTGGCACCCAGTACCCAACAGGCAGTAAGAAATGCCTTCCCTGTCTCTCTCCCTTTGCATCCCACAGGTCCCGAGTTCCCACCTGTGCCTGCACAGTTTCCCAGATGCCCTGAGCATGAGGCCCGTTGTGCCTCCTGGGTGACACCACCAACTTCATCTTTATTTTTTTCTCCATGCTAGTGGGCTGGGAGGATTGGAAAGTCTGGGTCCTGGGTCCCAGCGAGCTCTCTGTTTATTTGATTTGGAGGGAGAGGAATCTTTATTGATGTTGGTGGTAGAGTTTGAGGGATGGGGTGGGTTGGCATGTGACTTTGTCCAGCCCTCCCTTCCTGAGTTCTCTTGGCTGGGACTTAGTGACTAGGGGTGGGAATGCAAGCAGGAAACAAAAATAAATGCTTTCCTCAGAGTCAAAGGCTTGGTACCCTGTCGGTAACCAGGAGGGCTGACCCCAAAGAGCATTGAGGCTGCAGGACTCTGATCATTCGAGGAAATATCACCTCTCTTGTCCTCTCTTCTCCGCCTTCCTGGCCTGGCTGCATGTCTGTGGTATCCCCCAGCCCTTCCTAGCCTCGGGGGCATCCTGTCGGACAGGGGTGTAGCCCCGCTCCATACACACAGCTGCCATATCTGGTCCTTGGAGCTCCTATTTCATCAGTGGCCTCAGATCCCAGTGGGTGGGTCTGCTCTTCTGCCTGGGATGACCCACCTCTCAGGAGAAGGCTGCGTGCACACTGATGCCCTTGCTGGGCTCAGAAACCTGCTGAGGGGCTTGCGTTTGCTAAGTTCGCTGTCTACACTGTGGCCATGCTGATTACTAGGCCACGCTGCCACTTCCTTGATCTATATGGGCCCCTTCTTTTCCATACCCTGCTGCCTTGTTCAGGGGCATTCACCTCCTGGTTGCCCTCTCTGTTGTCTTCGTGCTCCTGCCAGAGGCTTCCAAAGTGCAGGCCCAAGCTTGTCTTTTATTTTCTCCACTGGCTCCCAATTCTTTAATACCAAAAAAAAAAAAAGGCATTGAGAGTTTTCAAGGCTGTCATTGGTCTCCCCCCAACCTGGCTGCAAAGCCCCATTTCTCCCATGAATGGTCATTCTGACCTGTACTTTGAAATGAGTTTACTTGTCTGTTACATACACCTGTTGTTTCAGCTGCCTTTAGGTAGGCTCCCTGCTCACGGAAGTCTTTTATCATCCAGTCTACAGCCCCTCCCCTGAGACATCCCCCTGCATCCTCCCAGGCTGAATCAGCCTTTTACTCTGACCCCACAGAGCACAGCGTCAGCTGCTCTGTCCCCAGCATAATAGTGCTTATTTACTTATCTATCTATTTATCTATCTTTTTATTTTAGAGGCAGGGTCTTGCTCTGTTGCCCAGTACAGTGGTGTGATCACAGCTCACTGTAGCCTCAAACTCCTAGACTGAAATATCCTCCCGCCTCAGCTTCCTGGTGTTACAGGCATGTGCCACCACACCTGGCTAGTATGTTAAAATTTTTGTAGAGATGGCGTCACTAAGTTGCCCAGGCTATTCGCTAACTCCTGGGCTCAAGTAATCCTCCTGCCTTGACTGGAAGTGCTGGAATTACAGACAGGAGCCACCAAACCCACCCTCAGTGACTCTGCTAAATGGATGCCTTTTTTTCCCTTCCTTTCTCCCCTCCGCCTCTTCCTTTTCTTAAGAGTTATCTGTGGCTGTCTCATATCTTATACTTTCTCACATCCTGTTTTCAAATTTTCTATCCTTTTGTCTGGCGTAGGCTTTGCGTGCTGGCTGCCAGGTTCAGAAGTGCAGTTCTGTGGGTTAACTGTCCACATGTCGATCTTTGCAGCTGGATCAGCTTTGGGCCTTGTGGTCTTGTTTGTTTTGTAACTGTCCCCTGTCCTCATGCACCTAGCACCATGCCTTGTAATTGCAGGGGGTGGGCAGAGTAGTCTCTGGAAACCTCTCTGAGTGCTGATGAGGGGGTCTGATGTGCTCTTCAAAAACAAACAATCTCTGGAATTATTAATTTTTTTGTCTTAGTTTTGTATTTCTGTTTTTCTATTGTTTATTTATTGAGTTATGCTTCATTTGCATGGAGTATAATTTACCATTTTTAAGTGTATACTTTTAACAAAGTTATATGGTTGTGTGGCCACTACCATAATCAAATACAGATGATTTCCATCACCCCAAACACTCTCTTATGTTCCCCTTGTACCTTCAGTGCCTGGCCATCACCAATCTGATTTCTGTCCATTTAGTTTGGCCTTTTCCAGAATGTTGTATGCACGGAATTATAGTCTGTGGCTTTTTGATTCTGGCTTCTTTCCCTCAGAGTAATGGTTCATTTCTTTGGAAATTTGATGCCCTGGGCCCTCACTCACTTTTCAGATGCATCCGCCTTTCTAAAAGACTGGTGAGGCACAGACAGGGTCTGTGTGAGTTGGGAGCATCAGAGTAAACTCTACCCCTCTGCCTCCTTGCTGGGTCTCTTTAGGCCCAGGGCCTCAGCTGCTTTGTTGAACCCAGCAACACCCCCTCCCCCGCTGTCCCTGCAGTGACTCTCAGTATGACAGCCTTCTCCCCTGGGTCTTGGCTGGCCGTCCCTGTGGCTGTGGGGCCACTGTGGAGGAGGTAAGCTGGGTCGGTGGAGTGACGTGACTGCTGAATTCCTCCCCCAGAGAGGGGCTGGCCATGGGGTGGCAAAGGTCAGGCCTCGCTAGGCTGAAACAATACAAGCGGTCCCAGCTGCCGACTGCTGGAGCAATCTGCCTTCCCCCACTCTGTGGAAAGCCCTCTGATCAGGCGTGCTGCTGTCAGGCCTCCGAAAAGGCCTAGGGGGAGGATGGCTGGCCTTTCCTTCCCTTTGACCTCCCTTATCTTCCCTGCTCTGTCTTAGCCAACTGACTCCGAAGCTTGGGTTCGAGACCCCTTTCACACCTGTGTAGATGCTGCAGTCACAGGGTCAGCAAGGGGTGAGTGCCGCTGGCAGATACAGGAATGTGCTTTTTTCATGTGGTGATGGATTTGTTGGTGCTGGTAAATAATGTTTTGATGTGATACCACCCACCCCGTTTCCAGAGATGCAGACCCCAGAGAAGAAGGCCTGGGTCCAGATGGGACAGAAAGTGGTGGGAGGCTGCTTGAGTGGTCCTTGGCTGGAGAGCAAGAGGATGGGTGCAACTTGACTCTTTGTGTTCCAGGCCTGGACTCCAGGAGCGGCTCTTCCCCCTGTCAGCAGGGATGCACCTCCCAGAAATGCTTTTTGTACTTGAGTTCTGAAAACCTGAGCTAAACTGAGCATGGTGGCTCACACCTGTAATCCCAGCACTTTGGGAGGCCAAGGCGAGTGAATCACTGAGCTCAGGGGTTTACGACCAGCCCAGGCAACATAGTGAGACCTCGTCTCTACAAAAAATAAAAAATAAAAAAATTAGCCAGGCATAATAGCCCAGGCCTATAATCCCAGCTACTTGGGAAGCTGAAGCAGGACGATCACCTGAGCCCAGGAGGTTGTGGCTGCGGTGAGCCATGATCATGCCACCGCACTCCAGTATGGGCAACAGAGTGAGACTCTGACTCAAAAATGTATAAATAACTAGAAATTTAAAAACCGGAGTTTGACTTTGATTTGTAAACAAGATGGACACATGTTCCTTTTCTTAGGAAGGCTCTCTTTACTTCCAGAGCCCTTTTCCTCTCCCATTTCCTGTAGGTGGGGACACTGCTAGAGAATCCTGTCAGTGGGGCCAGTGCTGACAGTAGAGCCCCCTCCGCCCTCGCCAGCATGTGGGGTGTAGCACCTGGCGTCTCTGCACTACAGGAGGCAGTGAGTGTGGGAAGAAGAATCGGGCTGTGCAAGCTAGGCTTAAAGGCGGGCTCTACATGTTCTGCTAGGTCTGGCTGTGCCTCGGTTTCCTCCGCAATCATTCAAGCCATGAATCCTTACTGAGTAGTTTCTCTGGGCACTGGGGTCCAGCAGTGTGGCCCCAGGTCTTGGTTCCTGCCCACAGGAGTTTACTGTCCAATCGGGAGGTTGGGCAGGAAGTATGTGACTGTTGAACATAGACGGTGGGGCTGTTCTGGGATGGCAGGGGTCCCCATCAGCTGAGGATGGCAGATGCCCCAGGAGGCAGCATTTTCCCTGAGACTAGAGTTTGTGAGGTGGAGGCCCACGCCAGGCAGAGGGGCTGGTACGTGCATTGTCCCCAGAGAGGAGGGAGTGGCGGGGCGGGCGGTGCCTGTGACCCACCCAGCACAGTAGGACTTCTCCCCCTTCCTTTCCTTCCACATGAGTGTTGGCAGACTGGGCATATGCAGGTAGAGAAAACTTTGTACCATTGCTTACAGTATTGAATCTGCAGGAAAATGAATTCCAGGTCTCAAAACACTGACTTATGCATGAATCCATTTTATCACCCAGTCGCTATTCTCATTCAAGTGCCTGCGGGAGCCACTGGAAGACCGAAGTGCTGACCATGTTGGCTGTTAAGTTGTCAGGTTTCTACCTTGACATACAACCATCTCAGGGGCTTAGATGACTGCCCAAGTTGTGTGAGGTGACTGATCTTCCAGTGGTGGAAGGGCTTCTTGGAGGCTCCTGCCAGGCTCACCAGGATGAATTCCATGATAACTTAGTGGTATCTGTCTTGGGGTGGCAGTGTGACCCCATCCCAGATACTGTGTTTAATATGTGGTTTTCATTATCTAACAGATGTTCTTTAAGGAAAAAGAGGCAAACAGCTTTCATGACTCTATATATTTGAGAGCTTTATGCTTTTGGTGATGGCTGGATAAAAAATATATCTTTTCACAGGAAAGGATATAAAAAGGAGCTATTTATCCATGTATTTTAGGTAAGGTCTGAAATTCATTCATTCATTCTTCAGACATGTACTGAACAGCTGCTCTGGGTCTGGCACTGTGTTAAAGTCCTATGTATTTAAAGAAGAATTAGACATTGTCTTTATAGACATGTCCATATGGACGTGAGAATGCAGGATATTTAGGACTTTAGTAGAAGCATGAGTGCAGTGCACCAGGAGCTCCAAGGAAGCTAGTGGTGGTGTTCAAAACACAAAAGTATTTGCTTTTCAGATCAATAACCTCAGTGGCAGTGTGGAATTTGAACTTGAATTGAGGGGGGTGGAGGTTGGTGGCAAAGAGTCAAACCCCCAGGTGAGAGGTGAAGGACTAGATGAAGCCATCATGGTTAAGAGAGGGATGCCTACTAGAGACAGGCTCAGCCAAGCTCCCAACTGAATGCTGTCAAAGGTGTCATTTCAGCTGACACCACGTGGGGCAGAAGAACCTCCCAGCTGAGCCCAGCTAGCCCACGACATTATGAGAAATGATCAGTTGATGTTTGAAGCTACTAAGCTTAAGGCTGGTTTGTTTTGCAGCAGTTGGTATAGTTGAAGCAAGAATGTTGAAAGTGAGTCCTTGAAACTGTGTTACATAGGACTTTATTAAAGAAAATCTTGTAAGTCTTGGAGTTCGGCCTATGATTTGAGGTACTTGGTGAAGTCGGCATGATACTGGCAGGTGGATGTTCTTGCCCTGGATGGAACCTTGGACTGTCTGTGTGGTTCCCTGCATGGTCATGGAGACTTGGCAGTCAGTCAGACCGACCACAGCTTGTGATGCTGGGGATGGTCTCCCTGAGCAAAAGCTGCAGTGT
The DNA here is from genome assembly GCF_000164805.1 of Carlito syrichta. Classification (NCBI taxonomy): domain Eukaryota; kingdom Metazoa; phylum Chordata; class Mammalia; order Primates; family Tarsiidae; genus Carlito; species Carlito syrichta. The sequence continues at coordinate 159,399 of NW_007143543.1, read as the reverse complement.
GGTTTGCATTCCACCCCGCTGGAGACAGAGGGGTAAGGATCCACTTGTGTGTATTTCAGGGAGACAGGATGGTTGGTCTACAGGTGTTTTATCTGCCCTTATCTTCTATGCCAAAGGCCACCCCCAGGCAGTGGCTTCCTTTTCCAGTAGGAAAAATGGCTTGTTTCTGTGTGCATCAAATGCCTGTCCTACTTTACAAATGTGAGCAAAACCCAAAATGCTTGGCGTCATCCCCTCCCCAGAAAGAGACGGTGGGAGAGACAACTTAGAGACACACTCCTCCCAACCCTTTGGTGGGGCTTCCATGTTACTCACTTGTAGTCAGTGTGGTCATTTGGTTTCTATTGTCTTTTGGTTAGGAAGAGGGAAGGGAATCTACGTGAGGGTTTGTTTGAAAATGCTATTTCTCCCGCAAAGGGAAGTGGCTCAGTGTGTGACTTGGGGAGATGGCTCGGCCCTGCCCAACACCAGAAATTCCCACTAGCCACAATTGCTTTGAGCCCAAGACAGACTGCTGGGATCCAGGGGTTTGCATCCCAGCAGGGTGACTCAGACTCTCTGAGTTTTACCTATTTGCTGAGAGCACTGACTGAGGCCCCAGGCTGGGCCAGGGACCGCTAGCCAGTACCTCCTGTCTCCTGCAGGAAGACAGGAAGATGCCATCTTCATGACAGACTCCTGGGGTATTCTAGCTGCTGACCCATATGTGAAAAACTGACTTACTGGCTGGCTGGTGGGATCAACATCTCATCTCCCTCAGTCCTGTGGGTCTTGGCCTGTTTCCACTGGGGAAGACTCTGCTGAGGCCACCCCTCCCCACCCCTGCCTCCCCCTCCTACTTGCTCTCTCTTCTCTCC